>NC_141148.1:73696981-73898956 GCF_053477565.2 Lygodium microphyllum
TAGTCACCGAATTGAGTAAGTGGATGCTCCAAGTATGAAGTATCATATGGTCCCATGTCAATCTCCTAACACAACTCGGCATAAACTGGAAGGTCAATAGACATGTCACCACAAAAGGATGAGTACAACTCATTCTCAAAGAAGACTCTTGCATTTCCATCATTGTTACCCGATGTTGGCTCCTCTACATGCTCTAAGCTTTCGATGGCCTCCACCCCTTGCAATATCGACCCTTCTATTTGCATATTGTCCTCATCTATACTCGAAACATCGCTTTGATATACTCTCTCACTTTGGGGAGCTAAAGTTATAACATACCACTATCGAGGTTGTCGGGGGTTTGGATAGAAGATTACCTGTTCACAAACACATACAAGAGAGATTTAACTATTGTGATATGTACCATGTCATAATATAATTAACAATCAAATGAGTTCATGCACTTATTCACAATGAGCGGACAACACAAAGGTATCGTGCAAATCTGCCTTTTTTTTTTGGAATCTATTTTTAGAAATCCAAATGGACCTCATCGAACTGTTGCTCCAAGTCCTTCAAGTATCACTTTGAACCACTGCACATTGAATAGTATCATGGAGAAGCTACGATAATCCACCGTAACAATACTTTGCAAGTTCCCAAAATACTCCATCTCATCTATAACCGTGTTTGGATCTGTTGCTCATCGTTGACTCTCTTACTCGAACCTTGCCATGACACCACAGTCTGTTGTGGAGCGCATTTTGTCAATACTCTCCACGTGAAAATGTTGTCCATGTGACCAACTGCACTATATATTTTGTATTGTACATTGAAACACTCAATTAGTTGTCACATATAAAATATAGATACGACAAACCCTCAACACATCATCACCTTTGGACTACATCCCCTCGAGAATTCCCACTTCTCGGTTTAGACCTCCGCCCCTTCGTGAGACGCTGCGGTCAAAGCTCCATGCAACCATCGCATTGACATAAACCATGGCATCTCCTCTATGCCCTCTCGAGATATGGAATCGGTCGATGGTGCGTACTACGTCAAAATTCAGATTGCGCTTCCTCTCAATCGTGCCTAGCTTGTTGGTACCTGGTGAGCCATGTCTCCATAGAGGCATGGTGCAACATACAAAAGCGATTCACTTTCTCCTCCATTGCAACATCCATTCTATTTTCTACCCCATTTTCAACCACCACATCTCTGGTCAATCTATCATCGTCCTTCAGAGCGACCATAGCATACTGTTGTTTGGATCCACCATTGGTAGTCATTGTGAAATATGCACTAGCGCCTCAAACACCAACCAACCTTCAACCATGCTACCTTCTGGCCGAGCTCGTTGTCGCACAAAGCCTTTCAGATTTTTCATGAAGCACTCCAAGAAGAACATCCATCGCGTCTGGATAGGTCCAACAATCTTCAGTTCATCTACAAGATGCACAAAAATGTGGATTTATATCGTGAGCATGCTGGTAGGCAAGTATTTCTCAAAGAGACAGACCGTCTCCATTGCTCCCCACCTCGTGGATTCAATAGAGGACATCTTAATCTCCTTCTGTGAGATCCATTGCACTAAAGTTGACAACCTATAAATGGCCCCGCATATTTCTGGAGTAAGGTATCCTACGATCGCTATCGGTAGTACAAAGTGCTACAAATGAGAAAGCATTATGAACAATGACTACACTCCAAATAGCAAAATGTGCAGGCCACTTATAATCCATTCGTAGTAAAAACCTGACATATCTTATGCCAATCATGGGATTTTAGCCCTGATAATTGGTGGTCTTTAGAAATCACAGACTTGAGAGAACGCATCATACCTGTCGAAGTGCGGATAGACTTGACTATTTGCTTCACAATGTGCTCTTCTTTAGTGGACAAAACCCAAGGAGCACGAGGTAGCTGCACACGACCATTAGCACTCGGCTATGGCCAAAGCGCCTCCATCTTGCCTACCTCCTTCAAATCCATTCGTGCTCCTATAGTATCTCTCTTTCCTGTGATGTGGTCCCATAGCAAGATGCCCACCTTCTTGAAAATATGCATGGGATCCAACAAGTGGTTGATCTGTAAGTGGGTCCAATACAGCAACTCTAGAAAATTGAGAACTATCGCATTCCATTTGGATATGACTCCACGTGGACCATTTTCAGCTCGTACCAAATTTGGGCATTCATACGTGTTGGAGGTTGTCCAAGAAAACCTTCCTTGACTTCATGACCCTTTGGTAAGAAAGCGGCGTATCCTTGATATACCATCTTCTTCATGGTTCGTGACCTTCGTGAGTCTAACTATGGCCCACACAATGGACATGCATGATAACCTGAGGTAACCAAACCTATCCCAACACCACTATCCAATGAATACAAACTTGAACGAGCTATGATAGATATTATCAACGAGAACGGAAGCCTATTTACCTGAGCACTCTCTGAATCCCGGAAAGTCATCCATCGTCCACATGAGAATGGCTCGAATATTGGCGGACCGTCGACCATCGCGCTTGCTCATATCTTGCATGGTGACCCCCTCCTCCCACAAAATCTTAAGCTCATTGACTAATGGACGAAGATACACGTCCATATTTTTAACTTTGTAGTGGCCGAGGATGAGTAAGCTAAGGATGAGATGCCATTTCTTCGTAGAAAGCCATGGAGGGATATTGTAGTTGACAAGGACTATAGGCCACACACTGTAAGAAGTTGAGCGCATACCAAATGGGTTCATGCCATCCATTGCATGACCGAGCCGAACATTCCTTGGCTCTCGAGCAAAGCTTGGGAAGGTAGAGTCAATGTGGCTCCATGCGTGTGAATCTGCTAATATTCATTGAACTCTATCTATGGACCTATTCTACGCATGCCACGTTATCAAGCTCGTCATGCCGGATGTACGAAACATGTGGTTTATGCGGGGGGATACGCAAAAAGTGTCTAATAACTTTTTGAGGGATGGTTTGCTCTTGCAAGTCCTACCAGTACCTGTGAGAAACACACTTTGGACATGTCTCCATGGTCTCATATTCTCCTCAAAATAGTATGCAATCGTTGATACATGCATGGATTCTATTGTATTCCATGCCAAGCTTTCGTAAAACATGTCGTGCATCATCACAAGACTCAAGCATGGTACTTGCAAGTGGTAATATATGATACTTCGGTAACCTAAAAGAAATCATAAAACACCTTGAAGAATCACAAATATTTTTAATGATAGTGCCGAAAAGAAATGAATGAAGCGTACATACAAGGTACCTGATCAACTTGGTCACACTCACATCGCTCCACCCGTATTTTGCTTGCACACTTAGGAATGTAAGCAGTGTCTTCAGGTAAGAAACTTGGCACCCATCATATAATGGTATGGATGCTTCCTCTCTAAACGGATCAAAAGTCTCGACATCCATGGGAATCAATGCATCGATCATTCCCTCCATCTTAGGCTCCAAGATTGTAGGTAAGTCTCAAAGGCTGTCTGTCTCCTCTGGTATTGACGGTATAGATTGGGTAGTACCTTTGAAGTGGTGGATTGGCTCTAGCACTCCATCCATCACACGCCTACGAACTCTTCTAATTGGCTGCAAAGGGTGCACTCCTCCTTGGGACAAGACGTCACCTCCCTGGATAGAAAATTTTCCAGCCACACCCAATCTTTTTGTATATGGTATTCAATTAGCTTGCGAGTACAATGCATGATTGATATTAACTTTTCTTACCGTTTGCTAAAAATCCAAAATTCCCTGATCAATGATCTCAGATTGAAACTTGTCAAAGCATCATACGTGTTGTATAGACAATCAACATTTTCGTCTAATTGCCAGCTTACATTGAGAACAAGGGCATGGGACACACTGATTAAGATACGCCTCGCGATCTTGAACATCAAGACCTTCATCTTTTTCCATTTTTTCTACTTTACGACAAACAATTTGATTTTGTTATCATTTTTTCTTTCTTTCTTAAATTGTTTGAGAATGGATTTTTTCTCTTGTAACTCAGCAAAGATTAACGTATGTAAAGTCTCCACCTACCTACCCATAAATTAACGTATATCGGAGTGTTTCCCGTCTCATGATGTTGCACCAGACCTCGCCACCACTCTCTCTTTGTTTTTTATCTATTCATTATCTCCTCTCCTTCCATCTATCTCTCTTTTTCTCTTTCTTTATTATGCTATATGTTTATTCCCTCTCTCTCATTACTTCTTATGTTTTCTCTTCCTCCCTCTCTCTCATTTTCTTTAACAGAATATATCTCTCTCTACCACTACCACTACCACTACCACTACAAACAAGAAAGGAGAAAAAACTACTATTACTACCACTACTACAACAACAATAACAAATAAGAAAACTAGACAACAATAAACAAGAAAACAAAAAAAACCATTACTACTACTACTACTACAACAACAAACAAGAAAACCACTACTACTACTACAACCATGACTACGACTACGACTACGACCATGACCACGACTATGACCATGACCACGACTACGACTATGACCTTGATCACGACCATGACCACGACCATGACTACAACTACGATCACGACCACCACTACCACTACCACTACCACTACCACTATAAGAAACAAGAAAAGAAGAAAAAATAGCAACTACTACTACTACTACTACTATAATAACAATAAACGAGAAAAGAAGAAAAAACTACTACTACTGCTACTACAAAAAAAAGCAAGAAAAGAAAAAAAACTACTACTACTACAACAAACAAGAAAACAACAACCTCTCCCTCCTTCTCTCTCTCCCTCCCTCTCACTCTCTTCCTCTCTTTCCCTATTATGTTTAATGTTTTTTCTCTTATCTCCTCTACCTCTCTCATTTCCTTCATGTGGAGTCCTTTCCCTCTCTCATTATTGTTGATGTAGTTGTCTTCCATAAGAAATGTTGATGTAGTGGTCTTCCATAAGAAAGAACTCCACTCTAAAGGAGTGCATCGATAACCTTGTTGCCGATGTAGTGGTCTTCCATAAGAAATTCTCACTAGGAGGGGAGGAAACAATCATGAAAATATAGGCATTCATCAAGTTTGAACCTTTCTAAGCAATACTTGTAAAAATGGCTAGCTTGGAAAATTGGTGCTAGTCAAGTAGTTAAAGTTACTTTATTTATTTAACCAAGGGCATGCTGGAGAAATGTATGTGCTCTCTACATTAGGTGACCTTGCCAAAAAGACAAACCCACCTCTCCTTAGGAAGAGTTGAAGGGGAAGTGTGTTATTTTTTAAGCAAAGAAAGAACTTCTTTTTGCATCTAAATGCACCTCTCCACCATTAAAAAACTAAGGAATGAATGAGACTTCTTATTTGCATATTCTTATATCAAGAATCTTTATTAGTCATAACTATCAACTATTACATGTATTTTTCTTGATGAATACTATATATTTTTCTTTTTTCCAATAAATGTAAATTCATTGAGTAAATGTGTAGTTCATGCAAATGTCATGATAATGTATGGTACTTGAACATCTGGTGATGTGATATGTCTTTACATGCAATAATGTACAATGTACTTGTATACATTGGTGTAATCAATTTTAATTATGCAAACATATGGTACATACACATGTGATTGAGTATATACAATAACATAATTCTTATCTATAAAATACACATGATACATTGTGTGCAATATGTGCACCTACTACTATTTGTGATGCATACATACCTTAAGCATAAGTTAGTGGTTGTGTATTTTAAGAAACAAAGCAAAAAACTCTATTCAAAATTATTAGAATTAAGTACACATTGTCACGAATATCTCATGATCAACTATATAGGTTAATTCTCACTCATACCATATGAATCCACACCTTGTGCGAATGCACCTTTAACAGGACATCCTCCAACCAACCATGCAAACCCACCTTGCCACATCATCATAGAACCTTCTAGAAGATATGCCATGTCATCATTTGCATCATTGATGATTTTATCATGGAACATTTTAGAAGATCTTTTAGCCACCCTCCAAAACCTATAAAAGGAGGGGCTCATCATAAAGCTCCTCAATCTTGCCAATGCCACTCTTGGGAGCTCAAGGAATCGAGACCTCCAAGTACGTAACTTCGAGTTCCAATTCTAGTTCTTATCTAGTCATGGTTTCTAGTCTTGTCTTATCTTCCATTATACTCATGTTGTCTTGTCACCCTGTAATCTCGTCGTACAAATTTTTTCTAGTACTGACTTGTATCTTGTTCATCCCCATCTTGAGGGAGATCTTGTAATTTTGATATCTTCTATCCATACCTATGGTCCTAGGTTGTGGGATCTTTTATATCCTATTGAGTCTTGATGTCTATACCTATGGTCCTGGGTTATCGGATTTTTCGTAACTTATTAAGTTATTGTTGTACCTTGTGCCCCTACGTGGGGATTATCTTGTAATTAGAATTCTCGTAACAAATCTTGCATCTAGTCTAGTCTCTTGAGCATAGTCTAGTGCTCCCGTAATAGTATGGCAAGACTACTTTCTAGCCCTATTGAGCACCATGGAGATGACCCTTGAAACAATCATTGCCTCCCTTCAAAACCTTCAACAACAAATTCAAGAGTTGAATGAACAAGCACAATTTCAAATAAAACACCCTACGCATCTAGGCCCTGCGCTTCAAGAGATGCAAGACTAGACCCGCGACTTGCAAAATAACATAGAATGTGATCAAATGATTCCACATGTTTATCATCCCACAACAAGAGAACCCAATATCAGCATGCCAGAGAAGTTCAATGGTGACCGTTGGAAGTTCAAGGGATTCCTACAACAAGTAAAGCTCTATATCTATATATATGCAATTGGATAGGTATCCAAATGGTGCTTCCAAGGTGGGATTCATTGGGACTTTACTTGTGCTCAAGCTTTATCATGGTTCATACCAATCTTGGAAAAGAGTATGCCAATATTCATCATTTTTAGGTATTTCTTTGCAAGATCACTTCCACATTTAGAGATGCAGATACTGGTCCAGTAGCAAAAACAAAACTTCAAAAGCTACCACAAGTTAACCACCCTACCTTTAATTATGCATCTGAATTGAGGCCATTAATATGTGATATCACTTGGCATGAGGGTATTTTATCAGCCTATTCAAATGGGGTCTTCAAGATGAGATCAAGGACCTCATGCTCACTATGCCTGAGGCAAAAACACTCAACGATTATATCATGCAAGCAATCCATTGTGATAATAGATTGTTCGAGAGAAAGTAAGAAAAGCAAGAAGAATTAAAGCCTCACCAATGGAATCTAGCCCCAATCAAAGAAGAAACCAAGTCCGAACCTGTGCAAATGGATAAATACCAAATTCCAACCCTTGACCCACAAGAAAAGCAAAGACAAAGAGAGTATCATCTATGCCTATATTATAAAATCCCTGGACACATCGCCCTAAATTGCCCAAATAAGAGCGCAAGAACCCGAAGAGCTGTTGCAACCATCTTGCAGCCAAAAAATGAGGATGTCCGATTGTAAATGAGATTGTACAACTGAACCTTGATATAATAAAGGGTCCCTTGATCCCAAACACACCCATGGAAACTTTCCTTATCTTCAATCGAGATGATCCTACTGAGAAAGACCCTTTCCCTCAAAGCCCAGTCAACTTCATGGCCTCTACATGTTTCATCAATGATGGCTTTTTGAATAGATACCAGATTCCAGTACTACTCAAAAGGACCAATCCTACAATAGCTCAAGTCGTAGATGGAAGACCTATAGCACCTAGAGATATTACCAAGGAAACCTGACCACTCATGGTAACTCTTGGGGCAATTACAAGTCTCATGTATGCTTTAATGTCATATCCAATCCCACAAATCCAATCATCCTTGGGATACCTTGGCTAAAGAAACACAACATAGAAATTAATTAGCTTAGGCAAAAGATTACACATTGTGAAAATCAAGGAAAGATTACAAACTATTGTTGATGTAGTTGTCTGCCAATAAGAAATGTTATAAGAAATGACTCCACTCTAAAGGAGTACATCGATAACCTTGTTGCCAATGTAGTGGTCTTCCATAAGAAATTCTCACTAGGAGGGGAGGGAACAATCATGAAAATATAGGCATTCACCAAGTTTGAACCTTTCTAAGCAATACTTGTAAAAATGGCTAGATTGGAAAATTGGTGCTAGTCAAGTAGTTAAAGTTACTTTATTTATTTAACCAAGGGCATGGTGAAGAAATGTATGTGCTCTCTAAGTTAGATGACCTTGCCAAAGTGACAAACCCACCTCTCCTTAGGAAGAGTTGAAGGGGAAGTGTGTTATTTTTTAAGCAAAGAAAGAACTTCTTTTTGCATCTAAATGCACCTCTCCACCATTAAAAAACTAAGGAATGAATGAGACTTCTTATTTGCATATTCTTATCTCAAGAATTTTTATTAGTCATTGCTATCAACTATTACATGTATTTTTCTTGATGAATACTATATATTTTTCTTTTTTCCAATAAATTATATTCATTAAGTAAATGTGTAGTTCATGCAAATGTCATGATAATGTATGGTACTTGAACATATGGTGATGTGATATGTCTTTACATGCAATAATGTACAATATACTTGTATAAAATGGTGTAATCAATTTTAATTATGCAAACATATGGTACACACACATGCAATTGAGTATATACAATAACATAATTCTTATCTATAAAATACACATGATACATTGTGTGCAATACGTGCACCTACTACTATTTGTGATGCATACATACCTTAAGCATAAGTTAGTGGTTGTGTATTTTAAGAAACAAAGCAGAAAACTCTATTCAAAATTATTATAATTAAGTACACATTGTCACGGATATCTCATGATCAACTATATGGGTTAATTCTCACTCATGCCATATGAATCCACACCTCGTGCGAATGCACCTTTAACAGGACATCCTCGAGCCAACCATGCAAACCCACCTTGCCACATCATCATAGAACCTTCTAGAATATATGCCATGTCATCACTTGCATCAGTGATGATTTTATCATGGAACATTTTAGAATATCTTTTAGCCACCCTCCAACACCTATAAAAGGAGGGGCTCATCATAAAGCTCCTCAAGCTTGCCAATGCCACTCTTGGGAGCTCAAGGAATCGAGACCTCCAAGTACGTAACTTCGAGTTCCAATTCTAGTTCTTCTCTAATCATGGTATCTAGTCTTGTCTTATCTTCCATTATACTCATGTTGTCTTGTCACCTTGTAGTACAAGATCTTGTCTAATACTAACTTGTATCTTGTTCATCCCCATCTTGAGGGAGATCTTGTAATTTTGATATCTTCTATCCATACCTATGGTCCTAGGTTGTGGGATCTTTCATATCCTATTGAGTCTTGATGTCTATACCTACAGTACTGGGTTATTGGATTTTTTTTATCTTATTAAGTTATTGTTGTACCTTGTGCCCCTACGTGGGATTATCTTGTAATTAGAATTCTCGTAACAAATCTTGCATCTAGTCTAGTCTCTCGAGCATAGTCTAGCTATGCTCCCCTAATAGTATGGCAAGACTACTTTCTAGCCCTATTGAGCATCATGGAGATGACCCTTGAAGGAATCATTGCCTCCCTTCAAAACCTCCAACAACAAATTTAAGAGTTGAATGAACAAGCACAATTTCAAATAAAACACCCTACACATCTAGGCCCTGCGCTTCAAGAGATGCAAGACTAGACTCGCGACTTGCAAAATAACATAGGAAGTGATCAAATGATTCCACATGTTTATCATCCCACAACAAGAGAATCCAATATCAGCATGCCAGAGAAGTTCAATGGTGACCGTTCGAAGCTCAAGGGATTCCTACAACAAGTAAAGCTCTATATCTATATATATGCAATTGGATATGTATCCAAATGATGCTTCCAAGGTGGGATTCATTAGGACGTTACTTGTGCTCAAGCTTTATCATGGTTCGTCCCAATCTTGGAAAACAGTATGCCAATATTCATAATTACGAGGTATTTCTTTGCAAGATCACTTCCACATTTAGAGATGCAGACATTGGTCAAGTAGCAAAAACAAAACTTCAAAAGCTACCACAAGTTAACCACCCTACCTTTAATTATGCATCTGAATTTAGGTAATTAATATGTGATATCACTTGGCATGAGGGTATTTTATCAGCCTATTCAAATGGGGTCTTCAAGATGAGATCAAGGACCTCATGCTCACTATGCCTGAGGCAAAATTACTCAACGATTATATCATGCAAGCCATCCATTGTGATAATAGATTGTTCGAGAGAAAGCAAGAAAAGCAAGAAGAATTAAAGCCTCACCAATGGAATCTAGCCCCAATCAAAGAAGAAACCAAGCCCGAACCCATGCAAATGGATAAATACCAAATTCGAACCCCTAACCCACAAGAAAAGCAAAGACAAAGAGAGTATCATCTATGACTATATTATAAAATCCCTAGACACATCGCCCTAAATAGCCCAAATAAGAGGGCAAGAACCCAAAGAGATATTGCAACCATCTTGGAGCCAAAAAATGAGGATGTCCGATTGTAAATGAGATTGTACAACCAAACCTTGATATAATAAAGGGTCCCTTGATCCCAAACACACCCATGGAAACTTTCTTGATCTTCAATCGAGATGATCCTACTGAGAAAGACCCTTTCCCTCAAAGCCTAGTCAACTTCATGGCCTCTACATGTTTCATCAATGATGGCTTTTTGAATAGATACCAGATTCCAGTACTCAAAAGGACCAATCCTTTAATATCTCAAGTTGTAGATGGAAGACCTCTAGCATCTGGAGATATTACCAAGGAAGCCTAACCACTCATGGTAACTCTTGGGGCAATTACAAGTCTCATGTATGCTTTAATGTCATATCCAATCCCACAAATCCAATCATCCTTGGGATACCTTGGCTAAAGAAACACAACCTAGAAATTGATTAGGTTAGGCAAAAGATTACACATTGTGAAAATCAAGGAAAGTCAGTATATCTCGGAGCCAAAGCATTTGTGCACACAACAACAAGGCAAGAACTAACCTACATGATATATCATATACTGGCTCAAGAATCAAGAATTCCAAGATGTCCGTAAAAAAAAGAATGCAGATCTCTTTCCTGAACACAGACCATATGATTGTGCTATAGAACTCCATGAGGTGGCTCAATCACCTTTTGGGCCCATCTACAGGCTATCCTATGATGAACTAGGTGAGCTACACAAGAATATTAATGAGAACTTAGCCAAGGGGTCATTAGGCACTCAAAATCTCCTACTAGAGTTCCAATTCTTCTTGTGAAGAAGAAAGACGAGTCACTTTGAATGTGTGTGGATTATTGAGGACTCAACAAGAAAATAGTCAAGAATTGATATCCTTTGTCTTTGATACCATAGCTCCTGGAATGCCTTGGAAAAGCTAAGATCTTCACAAAGATTGATATTCAAGGGGCTTAAAATCTTGTACCAATCAAAGAAGGAGACAAATGGAAGACAACTTTCCGCACAAGGTATGGTCACTTCGAGTATGTTGTTATGCCACTTCGAGTAGACACCCACATGTATCTGAATGTCCAATGTGTCCTTGGCTTTGCCAACTTCTATAGGATATTATTCAAGGATTATTCAAATATAGTCAAACCACTCACCAGACATAGGAAACTCAAAGTTCTCATGGACCCCACAAGCTAAGAAGGCCTTCCAGGAGACCTTGAAGACCACTTTCACCACTTCCCCAATCCTAGTCCACCCAGATCTTGCCAAGCCATTTCTCTTGGAGACTAATGCATCAAACTATACCTTAGGCACCATCTTTCCCTAGCACGGAGATGATGGTCATATGCATCCAGTGGCATTCCACTCAAGTTCTCCCCTCTTGAGATAAACTATGAGATCCATGACAAAGAACTCCTCATCATTATAGATGCCCTTGATACTTTGCGTCATCATCTAGAGGGTGCAGCCCATAAAGTTATCATCGATATAGATCACAAAAATCTAGAATACTTTATGACATCCTACATCCTCAATCAAAGACAATCCCACTGGAGTAACTTATTCTCTAGGTTTGACTTTGTCATCACCTATTGCCCAAGGATGCTAACAATACCAATTAGATTCTTTATCAAGAAGATCCTACCTAGCATCGAGAAGAGACTTTTGATCAATACCAAGCAATACTACTCAAGCGAAAGCACCTCTAGCTAGCAACCATCTCAACTTGTCCCCAAGACAACCCTACCTTGATCTAGTTAATCCACGAAGCCCAATCACATGATGATTTGGCCAACAATGTCAAGAAAAAAAATCAAGGGAAAAGGAAATGAAGTTTGTGAGTTTCAAGAAACTAATGGATTGTTATACTATAAGGATCTACTTTAAATCCCTCTAGGAAAGCCGAGGCTCCAGGTACTCCAACGACGCCATGACACCCCAACAGCAGGACACTTTGGAGTTAATAAGACCTTAGAGCTTATTTCAAGATATTTTTTGTGACCCTAGATATGGAAAGAATTTAAGAAATATATAGAATCATGTAATGCCTACAACAAGGCCAAGGTACCTAGTCACAAACCACATGGCCTCTTGCAATCCTTGCCCATTCCAACATTAGGGCCAAAAACATTTTAAAAACAGCACTTGTAAGAAAAGGATTGAGTTGCTAATTATTTGAGGTTTTAAAATAATGAACCCTCCAAATTTTTCCATTCAAGCATGATTAACAAGAGAATATATTATTCATTCGGACATTATTCTTTCTTTTTGAATGGTTAAATATTCTACTATCACTTTTTCCACCAAAATCACGCTTTCTTTTTTGTCTACATTCATTTGAACCATCATTCTCTCCTCTTCTCTTTGTTTCTTAGTTCTTAAAGTAGATTTTACTCCTTCGTAAAGTTTCTCACCAAAATCACATCCAATTCTTACCACCAATCTCTACGTTGGTCTCCCTTCATCTCCTTTCACAAAATCTTGAGAAGGTGATCAACAATCAAAAGAGTCTCTACATAGAGGACCAACATCACTTACTTGTCGATTGAGCTATAGAAATATGGTCCTCAATAGCTTGTCAGTTTTTAGCATATCCAACTAGGTTGGGACATCCAAGCTGCATCTTTACTTCATCACCTAACATATCCATTATATGAGATTTCGTTTCAACCAAATCCAAGCTTTTTCTTCCATCTCTTCAATTTGATTCATAAGAAAATGTTTAAAAGAGTCTCATGGTGTTGCTACAAATTGGTAGGGATAGATATACTAAGGATAAACCTCAAGCTAATAATAGAAAGTGAAAATTTTCACCTTGATCTTGGCACTTGAAATGGAACATCTTCATTATACATTGTTGTAATATCAACTTTTTAGCAAGCACTAATGGATAAGACAATGATAATATATTATAATTAGAAGAAATGAAGTATTTTGATTTCTGAGAGACAAAAATATTTTCCTAGTAATAGATTAAAATTGTTTATTATTCAAATTTTAGTCTATTAAAATATAAAAAACATTAACTTAGTAATAGATAAAAGTATCAGTGATATTGTGTAGTATCATATCAACTTTAGGACTAAGAGGATTTCATGTGTGCAAGATGCTTCAGAGAATATGAAGGATACAACTTTTTACTTGATATTAGCTCTTGGAAGCCTTTTTCTCATTTTACCCTCAACTGTGATTCTTAATAGCACTATCGGGTCTCAATATCCTCGATTATGATTCTTAATAGCACTATCAAATTTCAATACCTAAATGGTGGCTTATTATCATGGGATGATACTTCTCATACTACCATATCCTCGCAAATATCTTAGGATCTCTTCCCCTGATTTGTAGGAAGAAATAAAAAGGATTTGACTCTATTTCTTTCTCTCAAAACTCTGATTCTAATGCAAACTGATTTTATGATTGAAAGCATCATTGTATTATTGATGCCTTATCCTTGTATATATTTCTTCAAATGTAATATATCTCACATTTCACCCAAAAAAAAAATTGACCATCAAAATAACCCTTACGATTATAGATCTCTTTTACTCTATAGCATTCATTATGTTATTTTTTATAAAAAAATTAAAAATATCATATTATGTTATACAAAGTCATTTATATAATAATATAAACTTTTGATAAATCAATGGAGTTGAATAAATAAGTCTTTAGTAGTCAATGTTTTACATTAAACCCATTATAATAGATATAACTATTCAATATCACTTCAATCTTTTTCTATAGCTCAAAAGGATAGAATATATTATTTAGTAAAGATAAACTATATTCTATAACTCTTCAAAAATATACTCTCTCTAAACTAAAAATATTTTAGTGAATTGATAGAATGATTAGCAAATAAATTATTAAAAATATATATTATCTTTAAAATACATAACTATTCAATATCTCTTATATATTTTTAAAGTTATTAAAAAAGATAGAATTTGTATATATACTAATGTAATATCTATTCAAAAATATAGTCTCTTTTCGATCCAAATTATGTAATGATAGGTAGAAGAAAAAGTAAGGAATAGCCCAAAAATTTTTAAGCTTTACAATAATGGTCACATGTGACTCTTTGATAATGTTCTGATCTTTATTTTTAATAAGACCTTACATCTATCAATAAAAGTTTTAAAAATTTCATAAAAGGATTAGGCTCGCAGGCACCTATTTGCTCCTCCACGATATGGAGCAAGGAGGACCCTTATGGAGATTTCACTTTGCCACTCTCACGCCATATCAGTCTTTCCACAATATGGAATGAAAACAATCGTACTAAGATTATGCTTTGTCACACATACTCACATCCTATCAACTGCTCCATGATACAACGCGAATAGGACCCTACGGAGATTTGGCTCCATTGCTCTCGCGTTGTATCAACTTATCCTCTATGCATCATATCGACAATGTTAGAAAGCAAAGTTGCAGCATTGAAATGTGTGCACAAGAGGGAGAAAGAGGCTCAAAGTACAAGAACAAATTATTGTTTAATAAGTTTCTCATGGTACAACTTGGGTACACTCTATCTCCCACTTGATAGTGACCCATAGGCTCTTTATATAGCCTTTACCAAGCTAGGGTTAGGGTTTCCCCTGCCCCTAAGGCTATTCACACCCATCTGCCCTCATACTCCCTTGCTTATAGTGGGTTCCTATAACTATCTTCTAACACCCCCCTCAATGCCAAGGTGGCATTGGATTACAAGGCATGTAAGATGTCCCCCCCCCCCCTTCTTGGGATGCCTTTATAAATCAGGCTTACAAGAGTGTTTCAGGTAGATGATTTAAAGAGTCAAAACAGTCAATCTTCAAATGGATTGGAGGCATAATTGGCCACCAATTCTTTGGGTACATTAGGAGTGTTGGGGCATTTACTACCAGGAGACTAGCTCTTTGGCAGCCTAGTCAAGTTAAGGCTTGAAACTTTACATCTTGGTAGGGTTTTTACATCCACTATGGGAAACATGATCCACTATGGGAAATTCTTTGTTGTCAGCAATAGAAAGTTCTTTATCTTCTTTATGCTTCTTTGGCATTCTTTGCTTTTCTCAATTTTCTGGGACTTCTTGGTTGTCTTTGTCTTCATGCTCTTTTCCTTTCTTGTGTTCTTTATCCCTTTCTGTTGATGCATGGTACTTCTTTTTTTTCTTTAGTATTTTAGAAATGAACAAGAGATTGTGAAGGTTGAACGAGAGTAGCAGACAGATAGCTTTGAAATTGGTGATGTAAGTCTTATGATGCTTTCTCTCAAAGGCTTTTCTTTCTTCGAAACCTCGGGATTCCTACACTCGTTTTCTTTTCCTCAGGTCTAGAGGAGCTGTGGATCCACAGGAGGGATGAAATACATTAGGCAAAAATGTATGTCCACTCCAAGGAGTTTAGAGTCCACTCACAATATTACTCCTCCATGGAGGACACCGATTGATCATCAGCCACATAAAAGGAAGGCGAAACATTATCCTCCAAGGATGAACGAATAGTCACGTATGTCTTACTAAGCCTGCTTGGCCTAGAGGTGAAAGTATGGCCCTGCCTCACTGTGCCAATACGAGAAATCGCTAGTTGTAAGGCCCTATGAGCATACCTTTCCTGTTGTAAACTATAATGGTTGGTCGTGGTTATAGCCCCTTTACAACTGCCACTACTGACATTGTTGATGTTAGCAAATAGATGATTGCTTTGCCACAATATTTCTGTGCAACTAGCATCTAAAGGAGCTTGCATGTGTAGTGGGAGAGCACAGACATGGAGACCTGCCAGCTTTGCTGTAGACTTCTTTCCCACAACCATAGATTGCAAAGATGATGATGGAACGAAAACAGACTTCTTCTGGTTTACCCACGTAGATGACAATATCTAACCCCAATTGTCTCAGCTTCTCCCTTAAATTGGAGACACTTTGCAACAAAAACTTGACTGGATATGGACCAATCTTGTCGAATCTTGAAGTTGATTTTCCATAATCATGAGAGTCAAACGCATAGATAGGTAGAACAGATAATGACTCCTTGGAGGCTCTGAACAGAGCTCATTGTCATGGATTTGAAGGTCATTTTGAAACCAAACAATAGATGCTCTTCGCACTGCCGCACCCTTAGCTGAGTCTGTGAAATTATTACCCCTGTCAAGAAGCCACTGGTAGTCCGGGAATGCAATGCTAGCACGGGAGTTTTTGCTGTCAATGCTGAGTGTGTAAAGTACATTGGCAACATCTACTCTAGTAGCCACAAAGATAGCACGCATATGGGGCATGGGACTGATGCATTTGCACTACAAAGGGAGGGTAATGGTAGCCTTGCTGATTGCAGCTGCACCGCGGGCCTTGGGAAGGCAAGGATTTGGACTGTACTAAACATCAAAATAGGAAGGATTTAAAGTGTGCAAGGAAGAAGTAAGATGCATACACGAGCTATCTAGCTTAGTCGGAGCTCTAATACCATGTTGATAAACACAGACCTAGAACTAGATCAGCTATGGTGGATGCAAGTCAAACACACGATACATTGTCAGAATGTGAAATTGTAACTCAAGTGAATTAGGTTCCAAGATAGATTATCTTGGACTCATAAACACAATCTTGAGTGACTCAAATCGATAGTACCATTACATTGAAATGAGTGTCAAGTACATGCCTTTATAGCTTTTTGGATAGTACCAATTTTCCTCTCTGTGCTTATGGGATTTCAGACATCTCTTCCTAGAGCACACATCATTGTCTCTCTCTCATATGAAGCCACTTATGGGCAAGCCTCTTTTGGGCACACATCCATCCTCTACGGGCATTCATGTTAAGCATCATTTGCTATTCTCAACATCTTCTACTCAAGGAAGTAAGCCTTCCAAGCCAAGGAGAAAGAGAATATCTAGGTTTTACTATATGTAGAAGTGTTTTAGTGAGATAAGGAAGGCCTAGAGAGCTTTATAGCATGTCATTCCAAAGATAGCTTTGATCAAAGTTATCAAGGATATTTCTGATAGATTATCAAGAGAGTGTCAACTAAAATTGGCCTGCAAAATAAATGGTAACTTCCTTGCAACGATTCTTTATCTTTAGCAGGTAGTTGAAGACTTTGTTATTGACTTTAAGAATGATGCTTACATTGTTGCTGCTCATGCTCATAGGATCACCTTGATGAACAAAGATTTTAGTATGGTCAGCAGAATCAAGTACATGTTTGACAAGGTATTGAGGCCCTTGCCCACTATTGATAAAAAAGCCTTTGAGATCCTTAACATTCCCCCAAAATTTTCAAGGAAAGTGAAAGGGCCAAAGATTGAGAATGTGATACATCTATACCCAACAAGGACCGCATCCCAACAAGAGTTTGTCCAAGAAGAAAAAATGCAAGAGGTCATAGAAACCGAGGATGATGTTTTGCAAGAGAAAAATCAATGTGCCTGACCCTATTAATTATAAGAGAATGGGTGAGGTGTATGGACAAAGGGTTATCAATGTTTCTTGCACTTCCGAGGAAGAGTACTATCTTAGCATATCTCTTGAGGAAAAGTCCATACTAGTTGTTAAAAATGATATTGAATTATTAGGTTCTATAGTTTATTGTTGCATAAGGTAAGGCATTTTGACTCTCAAAATTTTTAGTATATAGAATGATTGTACTATTGATTATAAATAACACTCCTTTATTTTTTCTATTAGCTTTAGGGCATTGATTGCTTATCTAAGCCAAGAGATCTCTAAAACTATATTTATTGTTGATCCACTATTATCAATGGAATTGTTTTTGAGATTTGGTTCAAACGTAGCAATGTTTTTCAAAGCTTTTAGCTCCATCACAACCTACCATTTTTTTTTCCTTACATTGGATATACTCACCAAATAAATTATCCTCATAAACTCTCTAAGTGGTATCCATGGCCAAGAAAGAATGTGCGTTGAATGGAATACTACCTACTTTCTGGTTAATTGTTTATTTTATAGGATTATCTTTTTTAGTTACATGTTTCCATTTATAGTGCTGCTGGCAAGCTCATGACTACCTTCTTAGATACCACATATGAGGATGTTGTTGATCCTAAAAAACAATATAACTTTCTCTAACAAGAAGTGTTATTGCAAATTTATACACGTACTTGTGGATGGAGAGTGATTTCAAATGTTTGCAAGACAATAGATTCAAAAATACTCAAGATAGATGGGGTGAATGTAAGTCTCTTTCATACTGTTGGTTTTTTTAGGGACCCTTTTTCAATTTACCAACTTGTTACATTTTTTCTCATAGTGCTAAAACTACCCTGACTCATATATGTGGTGGATAAGGAAGTGATGTATTGAGTTGATTTTGGATAAGGCAATCACACTCATTTGATTCCAACTCTCCTCCACAAAACCACAAAACATGCATAATATATAAAAACCCTTTCCTTAGTAAAAGAACCCACAGTCTAATCAGCATAGATATTGTCTATGAACACCTTATGAATCGCATGGAAGGTTCTACTTAAGATTTCCATAGGTTTCCATTCAGTACTTGTTTGTTGATAGAAATATGTCTACAACCAAGAATTCATTATTAATACTTTCTTAAATGAAAAAAAAATATTACATATGTTATCAACTCAAGACTTACAATGTGTTTGCTAGGAAACACGCTCGTTTGGAGGCAAGTGCATATCCTTGGCCATGTAAACATATTGCACTTTGAAAAACCACCCTTTAGAAATAATTTTGAAAACAATGATACATTACTTCCAGTGATGTTTTTATATCCTCTTGTTTTCTTCTTTTTACCTTGTGAGAGTCCTTTGCAAGAGGGCAGCATGGCAAACCAATTGTTTAGGCTAAATATTTTTTTCTCCCAATTTTCATTAGCTCCTTGGCTATACACAATGCAAGAGTTTACTAAATTAGAAGGGCATCTTCTATGTTGAAATGCATGGATCTAGAGCATGGCTATGGTGGATGGAACACAAAGACAATGTTCATGATGTCATAGATTAGAGAAACCAACTGTTACTCAAGTGAATTAGGTTCCAAGATGGAAACTTGGACTCATAAACACAATCTTGAGTATGACACTAACTATGACTAAAAGGACAAAGTACAATAGTGTTTCATCATTGAATGATAAGAAGGTACATCACTTTATAGGCTCATGATGGTTCCCTTTTTCTCCATTATGCATATAGGATTCAGAACATCTCTTCTTGGAGCATACATCATTTCTCATTTCTCAACACCCCCCCTCAAATGATGAGTTCCTACACTTTCTGGCTTTTGCTCCCCCTACATGATGACACGGCCTGGGAGATTAGCTCATAGGCGGCCTAGTCAGGTTAAAGCTTGAAACTTTGCATCTTTGGCAAGGGTTTTGTTTTATAAAGAAAATCCACTAAGGAAAACAAAATCCACTATGGGAAAACATAAGATTCACTAGGGGAAATATAATTTCTTCAAACCAATATGTCAGAGTTATGGTGGTTGATAGTGGAAGCATCTTTTTCATTCATAAATTGATTTTGATGATGGTTACTATTCTGCACGTGTTGTGCTCTTTTAAAAAGGAAAAATTCACTAGCTATATGGCTAGTCTTACCACTATAATGACATGTCATCCGATCTTTGTTGTCGGAGTTGAATCCTCAGTCTTTTCCTTTAGGTCCAATAACTCCTTTTATGTATAAGAGGTTTTCCCTAGATGACGGGACACCATCTTTTGCATTCTTGTTCTTCTGTTTATTCTCTTCATCAAGAAGAGAGTGATAAATATCTTTCTATGACAAATTAGGTGCACTGTCGAGAGTAGAGACAAGATTTTCATAAGGATCATGGCTTACACTAGCAAGGAGTATAGCAATGACTTCTTCTTCATCTATCGTTTTCTTCAGAGTGGCAAGTTGAGTTTTTAGACTTTTGAATTTGTTAATATGCATAGTCATGGAAATGTTTTGTTTTATGTCAAGCTTATAGAACTACATTAACAACTTGACCTTAGAGTTTTTGCCTTGACTTCCAAAGATCCTATCAAGCTCATCCCAAGCCAGGTCATTGTTAACCATCGTGCGCAAGGGAACAATTTTCAGCAAGATGATGGACCAAAACAAATACTTCAAAGAGGTAAAGCTATTATAGAGGACTTGCCTAGTGGAAGTGGAGTTAGCCTCATTGAGGCTGTATGGGTTAGTGGCACTGAAGCTTCTAATCTATGGGCCATTACGAGAGTTCAAAAGGGTAGAGAAGGTGACAAATGGAATGTAAAACTTGTCGATGGAAACCCTAAGCAAGACGAAAAAGGGACACAAGTCCTTAACCCCAACATGGAAGGGGGACCTTTAAAATTAGTAGAGAGTAAATCTAACGCTAAGAATAATAAAGAATTACCAAGGAGAAAGGGAAAAGTTAAGAAGGAAGCACCAAAGCTAGTTCAACAACCAAAAGAGAGATGGCGAGATAAGAGAGCTCTAGTGAATTATCACAATTCGATTTGGCAAGCTCTTTTTGTGAAGTTAAACCGAATTGAATCTCTTGTAGCTAGTTAAGCTATCTCGAGGAGTGCGCAAGGAATTTAAAAAGATCCTGCATATTGGGTATATTGTGGAACCTTTGGGTATAATACGAGTAGGAGATGATTGGTGGGAGCATCTTGAAAAGCATTGCCCAAGGGTTGCAGCCTATGTTGATGGAATACTAGTGGATAATGCTATCGTAGATATAGGATCATTTGTTAGCATCATGAGTTCAGAATTGATGGAGAGACTGGGTCTAACAATCCAAAAGGATGCCTCCACAATTCTATGAATGGTTGATGACAGCTTAAGACAACATGAAGGTTGTATTAGCAAAGTCCTCATGACCATTGCTAGTGTGGAATGCATTGTGGACTTTAGGGTCATTAGGTTCACAGGGTGGCCAAGCTATCAAGTATTGTTAGGAATGCCATGGATCTTGCGATCCAACTATCAAGAGGATATACCTGCTAGTCATTTGATATTTGGCAGAGGTGCCAATCGTGTGGTAGTAGATGCATATCATGAGTCTCCTCAGAGCGAGAGAGCTCCTCTATCCTTTACAGACTTAAAGACATTAGAAGATGTATATCTGCTAGTGATACGTCATCAAGTGATGAATCCAAAGAAGGGTCCACTGCAGAGGATATCTATCAAAATGACTCTGAATGAGTCAGTAGAGCCTAAAGATTGAATAAGAGACACGAATGTAATTGAGTTGGATATCGGTACGCCAAATGATCCATGGCTAATTAAATTAGGATCCATGCTCAGTTTGGAAGAAAGGGAGGACTATGTGTCCTTGATTCAGGAGTTCTATGACATCTTTGCCTAGAGTTATGATGAGCTGAGAGGAACTCCTCCTAGTCTGGTTGTTCATACCATTCCTCTAAAGGAAGGTAGCCCTTCTGTGTGTCAAAAGTTAAGGTATATGCCTTTCGAACTGTGGGATGGGCTGTTCAAGGAGTTACAGAAGTTGTAAAAATCTTATTTGATCTTCCCTGTTCAGCACACTAAATGGTGTTCACCTGTTGTTATCAAGAAGAAGAAAAATAATCAAATTCGGCTTTGCATAGACTTTAGAGAGCTAAATAAGTAGACAGTTAAGAACTACTACCCGTTGCCCTTTATTAACCAGATTTTGGACCACTTAGCGGGTAGGGAGATATATTCGTTTATGGATTGCTTTGTGGGATACAACTAGATAGCAATTACAAAAGAAGATAAGCTGAAAAAAACTTTCATTACTATCTTTGGTACCTTTGCATGCTATGTGATGGCCTTTGTTTTATGCAATGCACCTAGTTCATGGCAATGAACAGTAAACAACAAGACCTTTGGTGACATCTTCCCAGAAGAGTTGAAAGTGTTTATGAAAGGCAGTTGATTATTTTAAGGAAGTGTTTTGAGTGCTGCAAACAATTTTGCATAGCTCTTAACTCACAGAAGTGCATCTTTGGGGTGCCTTATGGACTATTGCTAGGTCATGTGGTCAGTTTAGTAATCTGACTGACCCTGAAAAGATCAAGTCATAGTCATCATGAGTCCACCATGCACTCCAAAAGAAGTACACAGCTTTCTGTCATCTGTAGGGTACTACTAGAGGTTCATAAATGCCCTCGCAGAAAGAACATTGCCACTAATAAATCTATTATCATTTAGCTATCTATTTGTATGGAGTGACCCTTGTAAGAAGGTAGCTTTTGATGATATGAAACACGAGCTAGTAAAAGCACCTAAAAGGGATGAAGTATTCTACATATTTTCAATAGCCATCATACATAGTATCATGTTGTTTAGCCCAAATCTAAGAGAAAAAATGATATCACCCGATAGCCTTTGCTAGTCAAAAGTTGGGCATATCAGAAATCAACTACATCTACATTGAGAAGTTGTGCCTTGCAATGGTATTTGCAACTAAAAAATTATGGCACTACATCCTCTATGAGAAGGCAAAAGGACTTAGATTGTTGATGAACAAGCTACAGTCGTGTGATCGTTTGGCGAAGTGGTTAATCACTTTGTAGGAGTTTGATTATGAGATCAAGAGTAAGCCACCGAAGCTATTGGAACATTATATCATAGGAACATTATATCGGCAAGGGGTTGATGATATCTATCGCCGATGTGTGATGCGTGACAAGGTTCCATTCATTTTGGAAGAGTGCCATGGCTCTACTTGCAGAGGGCACTTTGTTAGGTGGCTAACTATGCAAAAAGCTTTGAGAGCGGGCTATTGGTGGCTGTCCATTTTCCAAGATGCATTCGAGTATGTCAAGAGATGTGATACTTGTCACGGCATGATAGTAGGGAGAATAGGAAGCAACTACTTACTCCTATTATGGCTATACTTCCATTCGAGAAGTGGGGCATAGATTTTGTGGGTCCTATTACCCCGTTTTCTACCATGCAAAATAGATATATCATAGTGGCAACTAACTATTTTACGAAGTGGTTAGAAGCATAAGCGACGAGGAAGGAATATGCAAAAGAGACTACCGATTTCCTATTAGAGCAAATTATATCCTGATTTGGTCCACCAAAAGAATTAGTATCGGACCGTGGAACCCATTTCCTAAACAAGGCGACTAACGTGTGGCAAATTAATCACAATAAGATGACTCCTTATAACCCGTAGGAAAATGGGCAAGTAGAAAGCACAAATGAATAGCTTGTGGGTATTCTATCAAAAATAGTATCAGAAAAGAAGCAAGACTAGGATAATAAACTGTATGTGGCGGTGTGGGTATATAACACGATGTTTAAACGAGTCACTAGCCACATCCCATTCAAGTTAGTGTATGGGGAGGAGTGTGTTTTGCCCTAGAGGTTGAGTTTCCAACTATAAGATTCGGAATCAATCATTGTTTCGGTTTTGAGGATGCCCTCTTCCAGCACTTTATGACTCTGGCCCACTTGGATTAGCTCAATTTGCAGAGTCTGTTGCACCAAGAAATGGCTAAGCATCGGATGAAGTATACCTTCAAAAATGAACAATTAGTTCTATATTATGATACACAAAGAGAGTTGTTTCCATGAAAACTTGAGCCCAAATGGGACGGTCTCTACAAGATCATTAGAATTGGGAAAAATAAGTCCATGGCATTACTTGCCAGATCTTGAGGGAGTGGAGTTAAATAAGGTTAAACTTAATAAGATTAAACATTATTATCTCTAAATGCACTAACAAAATAAATGTCTTTAGGTCAATACTAGACTCATTAGAAATTTGCAAGAGAAAATATTGGTTGGTGGGGCGACTTATTCCTTACTTTGAACACCCATACTTGGAGCAGTGATATCATCAAGGAAAGCTTATTTGGTGGAGTAAAGGATATAAAGTGATTGAGCAAGAGGACGGATCATTTGTGTAGGAAATAAAAGTCTTATGTCATCACTACTTACGAATTCTAACAAGCATCCTTATTATATTCAATGACGAAGATGGGATGGAGCCCTCAGTACATCCTCTGAATATGCTAAATTTTGACTATCATAATTACGAGTAGAGGTGATGATGGCTGGCTATGTGAACCCATTATGGACATACACATTGCACTTTGATGGAGCGTCTAGGGGTCCCAACAAGAAAGGGAGTATAAGGGTAGTTACTAGAGACCCCCGACATAGAGTCGTGATGAAATTAGTTGTTTATCTCAGGGTTGGATTTACCAATAACATGGCGGAATACAAAGCTTTAATCATGGGCCTGAATATTGCTAAGAAGGGTGGTATCCGTCAGTTCTTAGTAAAGGGGGATTCCCAATTGTTATTGAACCAACTAAATGGGACTTACAAAATACAAAATCCCATTCTTTCTATGTATTATCACATTGCTATGACCATGCTTAACGAGTTTGAGAGAGTGTCTCTTCATCTAGTTCCACGATATTGGAATCAGTTTGCGAAATCATTAGCAAACTTTGCTTATGAAGAAGACATTTTCTTCAACTGCGGTCTTAGTTTGGATATCTTTATTAATGATGAGATAGGACCCGATCGATTATGGGGGGTTTTATCAAAACATGCCCTGTATAGTAGGCGATGGTCATTAGTATGGGTGATGCAAAGAGTGGCCAAGACCCATTTTCCTTTGTTATCTTGGACCCATAGGTTGGTCAGACGACACGTTATGTGAATACCTCTTGCTATTTATGCAGGAGGCATGGGTCACAATCTGATGCATTTAGTTTAGGGCAAGAGCCCTATTTCCTCCTTGGGATGGAGCATCTTGTTGTATATTAGCAAGATTTCAAAAGGGGGGATATATTTCAAAAGGGATGGAGCATCTTGTTGTATATGAGTTGTTGTGTTTTATTCCATTAGGCCAAGTTCTTTTTAGGGTTTTAATGTTTGACTTCCCTAGGCCAAGAGGGCCAGTTATGTTGCAGTGAAATGTTTTATTCCATTAGGCCAAGAGGGCCATTTGTCTATTTAGTCCAGGTGCATTTTACAAGTTTTTGTTTTAGTGCTATGCTAGACAGATTACATGGAACCTGGGGGAGTCTTTACTGCATTGAAGCTATATCTTTCCTTTTACGAGTACCTTGTTTTATGCTACATATGTTTGTGTACTTATGAAGGATTTCTTTTGTTGTTACGGACCGGCAATCAAGACATGAAGTCCCCGGTTTAGCTTAGGTATGTCTGAGGCGGGTCTAAGTAGTCGTTGCCTCCTGTCAAAGGCATTGTCATTCATTAAAAGGCCCATTTTTTAAGGTAGCCCTAGTGACCCTATTCTGCCAACCTGCTAGGCAATCGTTCTAGGATTTTCTGTTAGTTGTGAGGTAGTTAGAAGAGCCTGTTAGAAAAATATACAAAGAAGAAAAACCCTAAATATCTTAAAGGAAATGTATATATATAGAGGTGTGTAAAAAGGGGTTCTAACCCCTCCAAAAATAGAAAAGAAAAGGAAAAGAAAAAGAAAGAAAGTTCCTATAAGCAGTTGATTGTCGCCTTGCGCAGGCTTGGTAGGTTCCTGGGGACAAGTGACCCAGGACCGATGCCTTGCCTTCCTGGGGGTAGCAACTAGCCAAAAGAAAATAAAAGAAAGTTGGAGAAAAAATAAAAGTGAGCATTAGAAAAGGATTAAGCATCGTCTTGCGAGGGCTTGGTAGGCTCTTGGGTACCGAGTCAGGACCTAAGGCCGATGCCCTGTTCTCCTTGGGTCACTCTACGCTTAGCTCCCTCCTTTTTGCATGCATGAGTATGAAACCTTGAGAGGAAAATGTGCTATAAGAAGAAACTATGATGACCAGGCTGTAGGAGTCCTCGCCTAGTAGGAGGTCCTAGTCCAGTTATCCTTAGTTAGGTAGGTAGTTCAAACCACCACTAGGATAACCTCTTTAATAGGCTTTTTAGCCAATCTGTGTTAGAATAGTTGGTTAGAGACTTGCTCTAGATTTCTGTAAGATTATGCTAAGCCTATCCCTTGTGGATTTTCATGCCTTGATTGTGTCAAGGGTAGGGTGAGAGCTGGGGAGTGTTTTGTTGTGTATTTTTTATATCAGCTTGATGCTCTTTATGGTTATGTTTATGCATATTTGTTCGTGGAAGTCAACGAGTTGAGTCACCCTATCCCGTGGTGCCCAATGAGAGTGGAATGTAAGGGTTGTTAAAGTGTGGGAAAGATGCGAAGAAGAGAAAATTTGAGGCGGTAATTGACCTCGTTGAAAGCAACAGTAGAGACAGATTTGGCAATTTTTATGAGCCGTGAAAGATGGGATTTCAAAGAGCACTTGTGCAAATTTTTCATAATTTTTCAAGAAGCCGAATCAAGCCAAAGAAAGTGGACAGCAGTGCAGGACCCTGAGTCGGGCAGGAAAAAATTTTCAGAGGTCAATTCGGAGTCTAGACGGGCAAGATTTGCAAGGGGAGCATAATGAAGGTCAAAAAAGGGCCAAAAGGAAAACCTTGGGCATGTGCAATTGGAGGGGGGGAAATGCCCATCTAAAAAAAAGAATTTTTAATGTGTGTGTGTGTGTGTGTGTGTAGGGTGGGGGGTGGGGGGGTTTGTTTTGCCAAACAGCGTGACACCAGGCTACCTGCCCCCAAATCCACAATGTGTGTGATGAGAGGCCATTACAGGCTAGAGAACAACTCCTCGAATGTATCATACCAATGGATTCCTCTAATTTCTTGCTTCCTCTCGCTAGCCTCCGTTCATACAATGGCTACTCGATTGCTGAGATCAAAATTCAATCTTTCTCTCTCCTCCTCTCTCCTCTAAGGGGTTGATCATACATAGAACATCAAGAAGAAGATGTGATGAAGGATACTTGTCTAGCATGGACCCGATTGCTCCAAGATCAGAGGGAGGATTAGAGGAAATGTCTAGTGCTCTCGTGGAACTAATGAGGAGTCCGTTGGCTTCCCAAAACCATTGCATAAAAACACACAACATGTAAATAAGCAATATGCCCCATTTTTACAAAGGAAATTGCATTGTTTTGATGTTTGATGGCTTTAATGATGTGTGCATGGAAATAAAATTTATATGAAGCACGTTTGAAGTATTTTTTAGGGTTGTACATGATAAAATGCGAAACCCATAGTTCTACATAGTCGTAATTAATAATTTAAAACCCAAAATATGTCATAAATGAGGAAAAATGAAGATTTTTTCCATTTTCGGATTGGAAAACGGAATTCATATGGGATTAAAAAACTGATAAAATCAGTGTTCACTCAACATGATTAGTCAAGACACATAAATTAGAAAATATCATATTTTTATGGACAAATAAATGAGAAAAAATATGAAAAATAAGGGAAACTTAGTTTTTGCATCTAAAAATTTAAGAAAAAATACATTTTATGTTCATAAACATATAACAAGGTTGGAGCATGAGGATTAAGCCTCAGTCAAGCTTTGTTTCTATGTCTGAGTATATTTTTATTGATTTTTTATATGAAAAATATTTAAAAATAAAAGTTACACCTACCTAAAAAATGCAAAACATAAACGATAGGAGGAAGAGGGTTTGTGGAAGTGGTTAGTTGATGAAAATTATTCAAATTATGGTCTATTTTTCTATGCATAACATATAGGATGGACTATCATTTGAGTGAAGGAGACTAGTAGCACGAAGAAAGTCGGTACTTGTCTCTATCAACGCCGCACATACAATTAGTTGGAAAATCATTGAAGGGTTGTTTTTACACTTCACCTAGCTGATTTCTAATGATAAAATGCTTGAGCACAATGGTCATCCATACTTGCATTGAGCATAACATGGTATCAAACCTCGACACATTGCAATTGTTTTCCAAACATTTACATACATGGAGTGTGTAAGGAAACTCAAGCTGCAGGGTAGATGAACGGTTTCTTCGGGCAAGCTTGGTAAGGAAATATCAAATCTCTTGGAACATTTGAAATATATAAAAGTGGTGTGTTCGTATGTGCTTTATATTAGAGCAGTGCATCGAGGGGCCAATCATCTAGATGTAGGAGAGCTGCAGTGGGACCATGGCATTTAGCCAAAGGGGTGTCTCCTTTATGTTTGTATTACATTGGTATACTACACTAAGATGTGTGGGATCTCCTTCTGAGGAGTAAGGAAGGGCAATCATTGGACTACGTTCTACTACAAATGCAATATCTATAGTAGCAATTAGGGCAGTGTGTCCCTTGGTAGACGCTCTTGGCCACCATAAGGCCGTGTGGGGTTTCCTTGTGAGTGTTACAGAGGCTCGACTAGTGCTCATAGTTAGTGTCGGACCCGTTTTAGGTCTCAACAAAGAAGCTCACCGAGAAAGGTGAATGAACTAAAAAGGAATATTAAGAAGACTAATGAACATATATTGGACGCCTAAAAGTTCTTGACTTTCAAAAAAGTCATCATTAACTTCACAACATCTTTATTATGCCCTTTATCAAATTTTATAACTAAATAAGAAGTTCGAGACTACCAAACATGTCAGACTTTGGAGATTTTGACTAAAAGGGAGAAGAGAATCAAAAACTAGACTCTACTATCTCCAAAATAGAGGAGACAAGATTACCATATTCTTTTGCACATGTGGCAAACCCTCTTTGGCCCTTTTCTTAATCCTGTGATTAACAAAATTGCATTTTTTGAAGCATTTTTTTCCCTAATGGCATGACCCTGGTCTTCTCTATATATGGATTTCATAACAAATCTTTCCAAATAAGAAAATATAACTCTAATCTTGTTGTGGTAGATAGGTTCACAAAAATGGCACATTTCGTCCCTACGATCAAGACCATCACAAGCACATCTACCACTAGACTCTTTCTCATATACATTTTCAAATTAAATGGACTCCCAAACAACATCATCAGAGTGACGATCGGGTCCCCAATTCATATCTAGTTTTTGGAAGAGCCTTTGCAACCTCCTTGGAGTCCAAGTCAAGTTATCCACAGCTAATCATCCACAGACTGATGATCAAATAGAATGGATATATCAAGTCTTGGAACAATATCTCCATTGCATTATCAACTACCATCAAAATGATTGGTTTGAGGTCTTACCCTGTGCAGAGTTGCTTATAATAATAGTATCCGTGCATCTTCCAATAAAACACCTTTCTTTGCAAACTATGACTAGTATCCAAGGATGGATGTGCCCTACTGCCCGAGATAAAGCTCAACACCTAGCAAATATACACGAAGAACTCAAGCAACAAATCGAAAAGGTTCAGAATCTATACAAGCACTATGCGTACTAGTATCATCTCCAATATCCAGCATACAAAGTCAATGATAAAGTATGGTTTCTAAGGCACATAACCTCCAAACAACAAGGGCCTCCACCAAGCTAGACCACCAAAGATTTTAACCCTTCACTATTGGTAGCCCAAATCAACCCGATTGCTTATCAAATCCAACTCCCTAGCACCATGAAGATCCACCCAGTCTTCAATGTTTCCTTGCTTGAGCCATGCTGTAACTCACCATTGAGGGGGGAGAGATCTATTTCCCCACCACCTATCCAGATTGAAGATCATGAAGAATGTGAGGCTGCATATCTTAGACTCAAGGATCTCCCGAGGTCAATTGGAATACCTTGTTCACTAGAAAGGATATGACATCAATGATCGCATTTGGGAACCTATAGAATATCTTCAAAGAGCACCTCTCAAAGTTAAAGAATTTCACAAGATCATTCTTGCTCATGCCATATGAATCCACACCCCATGCAAACATCCTCAAGCCAACCATGAGAATCCACCCTTGCCATGACATCATAAAATCTTTTAGAAGATATGCCATGTCGTCATCACTTGCATCATTGATGATGTCATCATGAAATATTCTAGGCAATCTTTTAGTTGCTCTCCAACACCTATTAAAGGAGGGGCTCTCCATAGAGCTCCTCAGTCTTGGGAGCTTAAGGAGTCAATACCTTCAAGTAAGTAACTTTGAGTTCCAATTCTAATTATTGTCTAGTCACGGTATCTAGTCTTGTCTTGTCTTCCATTATACCCATGTTGTCTTGTCACCTTGTAATCTCGTAGTACGAGATCTTGTCTAGTACTACCTTATATCTTGTTTATCCTCGATTTCCTAGTACTATAGCCGTGGGAACCATACATACAGTCCCAAGTTATGGGATTTTCAGTACCATGTTATCATTGTACCTTGGGCCCCTACATGGGATTATCTTGTAATAAAAATTATTGTAACAAATTTTTCGTCTAGTCTAGTCTCTCGAGCAAAATCTAGTGCACCCATAGCACACATCGCATGAGAAAAAATATTTAAATACATTTCATTATCATATATTATACAAAATGTTTCATCTTTCCAAGTAGCAGTATACATGGCAAGACCTTGCATCACAATTGGTATCATCCTATGAAAAACATCCATTGTCATGTCAAAGCCAGATGATAAAGTTCCAAAAATTTACACTCACATCTTTTAGATAGCCAAGACCAAAAATTTTTGTCAAAAAAAAATAAAAGCTAGCATGGCCTTGGTCCAAAGTTTGGTGTCCAGAGCCACTATTCTGCTTTTACCAAAAAAGTAGGTCCAAACACCGAATTTCTCATCACATTAATATGAAGTTTGGTATTTTTAAATTTATCTTATCTAAAATTATGAATGGACCAATAATTGAGGAATTAACATTACAATCGCTGGTCCTTAAAAATTAAACACCACATAGACTATTTGAAGGCATCAAGAGAAAAGTATTCAACAAGAAATGACAACTTTTTGTAGGTTTTTGTGTTAGAATTAGCAGGGATAGCAAAAAATATAATTAAGTAGTAAAAAATTTTGCAAAGATGCACATGAAGTTGACAACAATGAAGGCAGAAAGTAAAAGTTTTATGCATACGTGAAGCTAGTATAATAGTTTTACAGTGGGGCAATAGTCATGTGTCCTTTGCACCTGAAGAATATATTCCAAAAAGACAACATTACAAAGAGCATTTATTCCAATGGAATGAATGCATCCTTCACTGCTTGAAGATTTTTTACAAGTTGAAAGTCCTTAGGATTAAAATAATGCACTCTACATATATTGTAGAATATTGAGCATCAATCTCATTAAGTTTACCAAAAAACCCTTTGCATGCCACTGCATAGCATGAAGATATTCTTTTGTAAAGATATTGGTTCTATGCCAAAAACCACCTCCTAATTTTTGTTTATTAGAGGCCTTGCACAATCTCACAAACAAATCATGAGAAGCTAGTCATTGGAATGATGAGATCAAAAGAGCATTAATACTTCCTAATTTCTCTTAGGGCCACTTTACCTAGCCTCCACTTGCATTTCTTATGGAGATGCTAAGGAAAATTCCTCTCAGGGCAACTTGAGGAAGCTAGGTTAGGTTGAGAGAGGGGTGGTCCACAAAGTGCCTTTGTCAAAGAATATAGCTAACCCAATAGATGCTCAATTTAGATAAAGATGATATGGGGCTCTACGAGGAAGCTTCTTCACAACTACCTTAGGCCTAGCCACCTTTCCTACATACTAAGAGATTTGCAAACTTAGTAAATAAGATAAAGAGGATGCCCTAACATATAATGCTTCAAACTTTATTCACACTAAATACATTCTTTGAAGTCTTTTTTCTAGCCAATTGGCATGGTTTCTTCAGTACTTGATGCATCATAACATGCTATTTTTTAGTGACACTACATGATTTGATCATATCTACAGTCAATTCGTTAGCACTCTCATTTACTCTCTTATGCAAGAGTTGAGTTTCATCTACCACCACTATAATCTTAAACCACTAAGATAACAATTGGATCATTGAATTGCTACCATTTACCCCTCCACCATGATTAGTTTTTCTTTAGTATGCACCATGTGCTATCCAATGTGAATTTTTCATCCCTTGTGTAGACCAAGATCTAATGCTTCCCTTTTCTACAAAGTATAGCCCATGCACCTTAAGGATATGCTACAAAGACATATCACACGTGAATAAAAATATATATTATAACGTATAAAACTCATATACTTCTAATATCTTAACTTTGAATGTTCTATGTAATGTGTGATAAAACTTTTACTCCACTCTTACAGCACATTTTTATAGAAGCTATGTATAGCAGCAATAGATCTTGCTTATCTTCATCGTCAAACATCATCTTTTGAAGGAACCAATTTATTGAGACTAATCCAAATCTTGGCTTTTGCCAACCCTTTTTTTCCTTCATTACTTCAATCATGAACCATAGTATGTAGTTTTTCCGCCCATTATAGACTTGTGGCATGCAAATTATGATATTTTCTTTCTCATTGATAGGTACTAAAAGAAACTTCCTCACCTTGGCTCCTCCAAATCATGGCTTTTTTAGAAAGTTACCAGATTTTTCTTATCTCTTCTCTTCATTTTTAATCATTACTTGATGCTTGTATAAGCCAATCTCTAATAGCACTTTCTCCACGTTCTTACACTTTGCAATGGCTTTTTTTTAATTATATTCTATAAGCAAAGCAAATATTATTCATATACAATGTTTTCCATAATCCTAACAAACACATATAATGAACAAATACGAATACAATCTAATGGAATGTTAAAATGGGCTTCCAAGTGGGATCTTCTTCTTTATCACATGTTGATGTAACACTTGTCACTCTTTGCCAGTTCTTCTTCCCATCATGTCCTCCCATCCTCTCTGTCAAGAAATATAGGTATGAATATTTTACATTTTCACCATTGGATATTCCACATATGCATTTTAAATTTTTCAAGTCTCCTATAATGTGTCATTCAACCATGTATTCATCATACCTTCGACTGAGAGCATCTTGCAAAGTTTTTGGTGATCAATGATATTTGGAATGCTTGTGAATGTGAAGAAGAGCTATAGCACCTCCAATATTACATTAGGAACTTCAATCACACCACCATACATAGCATTGTGATTGAATACTAAAGTTCCTTATGTTGTTTTTGTTAATTTATAAGGCTCTATTCAAAGTGACACTAACTCTTTCAAGCTTTACTCCCTTCATAACCTTGTTTTCATCCAATTTGATGAACTAAAATTTACCACTATATTCTCCAACAAATATGTTATAATACATTACTATTGCTAATTGCACCTTGCATACATCCATGTAGTAATTGTTGAGCTCATATGTATTCTTGTTCCTACCTTCAATATTTCCACACCAATAGCATACATGGGATCTCCTATCAACTCCAAAACATTGGTATTAAGTAGCCTTTGAGCCTCTATTAACTTTGAAGATCTAGGAACATGTACAATTTTGCTTCTCTTCAATACACAACCAAATCCATTCTTTACATCCTTGAATAGTTTTTACTAAGTTCATGTTTTAATGCTTGTCATACACAAATAGTTTGTGCATCCACAACTAAGAACTTGTTTGAGATATCTTTTAGCATGGACTCAAATACCTTTTCCCTCACAGTCTTGAACTTCAAATTATTCAAAGCATCTTCTAATGTACTTACCTTTAGCAATGTTCAAATGGATGATCCAAGCTTACCTTCACCTAGATTTCATTCTAAGCAACCTTGCATGCCTTGATACATTGGTTTCATTGGCTATTGTTCACAACTAACTCATAAATTGGCTTTTTCTTTCATTTGCACTCGCGTATCAACTTATTATTCATCTTCTTTAGGTTATCTAATTATAGATTTATTTTCTTGTACAATATGTCAATGTCATGAATTGTGATAATCTAATTACTTTTCTTAGTTATAATTACATTCAATTGCTTCACTTGTCCTATTACAAATGTATTTAAAGTTGATGTGCAATGATGACATCATGACAAGTTTTTATTGTTCCTTTGTAGATTTTAAATACTTTTAATGCATGTTCATTAAGCTACCTAGTATAACCAAATAATTCATTTTCACCCTCACATACATATGTCAATAAGTTTGTGATTCCTAAGACAACTTTAGGTTTATTGGTTAGAGGATCAATTGGGTAGATTCCCCCATCAACCTACAAGTCCAAGTGCTTCAATCTCTTCTATCTATATCTTTATAAAACTTGAGGGTTAATACTTATACACTCTATTTTTTTGAATAATGGAGTATGTTGAAGCTCTATCTCAATATGTAGCTTCTTTTTTCCTATACTAATTCTTCTCATTGATTGTGGTCTAGTTGCAAATATATAAATTGATTACATAATTTGGCTCAATGAATATTGAGTGTGTCAAGATAATCTACATAGACACTTACATATACTGATTAAAATAAAGGGTTTGTTATCTATGAAGGTAGATTGAAGAGGCATAGATAAACGCACTAATATATCAATGGTCATAGGATGCTTGATTCTATGGAGATAGATTAGAGAGGCACAATTAGACACATAACCATATCAATAGAAACAAGGAGTTAGATGTTTGAGAATATAAACTAGTGAGGCATAGACAGAAGCACAAATATGTGAAAGGAAACTGAATAGCTTAGTGTGTTAAGGTAGGATGGATAAGACACATAGAGATGTCAATGGAAATGGAATAGATGAGTGTAAGTGCCATTTTGCATAGTTAGATAAATTGTAGACTAAGAAACCTGATGCCAGGTTCAAACTAGGTGAGAAACACACATCTTTCAAGAGCCTCTATCCTACATATTAACATGAAAGTGCCTACACATTCTTTCCCACTACAACTAGCTAGCCTAGTGGTAAAGCTTCAACACGATATTTTGGAGCATATGGGTTCAACATAAAAAAGCACACACTTCACTCGAGGTGTATTTTTTTATTGGATGAAGCAGCTCAAACATCCCTTTGGGCATGATATCACTACCACCTAGAAATTGTGAGCCCAAATGGGCATGGGCATGAGCATGCCACATCACTTTTCATATTCTATCAGTCTCAACTAGTGAGAACTTCTAATCTGATGTGTCCCAATTTTTGGATTACTTTTTCGAGTTTTCCTCTTGTTGTCAAGAATCGCATGGTGGGGAAACTTGCTTGAGCTGCTACACCAAACACACACTATATACACAAGAGGAAGTTCACTCAAGAACACAAAAAGAGAGATGGAGGCCAAAAACGTTTTCTTACTGATTTCTTCCTCTTTTTTCACACACTATACAATGTACACAAAGTATAGATAAGATACAACATAAAGAAAAATGGCCTACAAAATCGAACAGTGTATAACAAACTACACTAATCGACTGGCACTATATCTTTGCCAGTTGTAAGTAGATGTAACAAACTAAATATAATAATTAATAAGTCAATGGCCATGTGAGTATTATAATGACCACCAACGTGCTAAGTATAAATGTGCGGACCCATCTAGCCAGGTGGTCCATCATCAATATCCGCACGTGTTGAGCTTATCATCTCAACACTCCCCCTCAAACTCAACTCTATCTCTATAACTCCAAATAAGCTTCGAAACTTTCGAAGCTTCTCTGCACCCAACACCTTTGTGAAAATGTCAGCTATCTGATCTTGTGTGCTGACATATATCAAGTCAATCTCTCTTACAAGTATATTCTCTCTCACAAAGTGATAGTGCACCTCAATGTGTTTTGTCCTAGCATGGAACACTGGATTCCTAGCTAGCTATATACTACTCATGTTGTCACAATGAATGACAACTGGACCATCTCCCTACACATCCAAATCACCTAATAACTTTTGCAACCATACCACCTCACATATTGCCATAGCAGCACCTCTATACTCAACCTCTATACTCGATAAAGCAACTATAGTTTGTTTTTTGCTACTCCATGTAGCTGTTGCACTATCAAGGGAAAACATAAATCCACTAGAAGATCTTCTGTCTAACATGCTACCGACCTAATCTGCATCTGTATATCCAAAGACCTGTACATCCTTACCTGCCTCATAAAAAATTCCATAATACTTCACATATCTCAATATACGTCTAACTGCATCCAAATGAGGCTTTCTAGGCATCTACATAAACTAACTAACAAGGCCAACAGCATAGCTCAAGTCTGGCCTTGTGATAATCATGTAACTCAAACTCCCTACTATCCTCCTGAACTTAGTAAGGTCTTCTATCTCATCCCCAACGTCGGCACTCAACTTTACATTTTACTCCAATTGTACTAAAAGAGGCTTACATGCTGTCATACCATACTTGGATAACATATTTAAGCCATACCACATTTGGGATATCCATATACCATCATCACATCTAACCACCTCAATACCAAGAAAGTATCTCAACTCATCCAAATCTTTCATCTTAAACTTCTTCTTTAAGAAGTCCTTAACTTCAGCAATCCCATTGGCATTGTTACTTCTAATAATCAAGTCATCCACATAATTGACTATGATGATCAAACATGCATCTCCCCTTCTCACCTAAAGTGAGTGATCAACATCGAAAATACAAAATCCAATATTGACAAGATACTCTCCAATCTTGTCAGACCATGCTCTAGATACTTGCTTCAGCCCATAGAGCGCATTCTTTAACATGTACACATATGTGGGATGCTCTAAATCCTCATAACCTGCTGCTACTACATATATACTTCTTGCAATTCACCATACAAGAAGGCATTCTTAATATCAATTTATTGCAAACTCCAACATTTGACTATTACCAAGGCAATCACATATCTAATAGTTGTCATCCTAGCAACTTGACTGAATGTCTCTTCATAATCTATGCCATATGTTTGAGTATAGCCTTTTGCAACCAGTCTAGCCTTATACCTACTAACAAACCCATCTGCATTATACTTGACTTTATAAATCCACTTACAACCAATAGCTTTCTTACCCTTAGACAAAGGTACCAAATCCCAAGTCTTATTGGCTTCTAATACAGCCATCTCCTCATCCATTGTTGCATCCCAATGAGCATGACCAACGGCATCCTTAAAACAAGTGGACTCAACATTCTCAACTAGTTTCACCATATAAGCATAATGGTGAGCTACGTAATGTTCAAAACTAAATCTTTTAACAAGATATCTGACCCTGCTAGACTTACGTACCACTGGATCACTCAATGAAGCATTTTCATTACTATGAGCTCTTTATGCACTTGGTATCCTGAATAAAGGAATACCAAGCTTATCATCCAAACTCTCCGAATCACTAGAATCTCCATTAAATCCCAAATGACTAGTAGATGTATCATTGCCATTCAACACTTTCTTTTTTTCTGTCTTTGTCTGCAACACTTATAGATCCACCTGAAAATGTGAGATATCAAGTATATTTATGTCAACTTCTCTATCATGCGAGAAGGGTTGTATTGTCTGCTTACTACATTAGAATGCTTCACAAACTTTATGAAATATATAACTCTAAATAAAGGCAACCATGCAACCAATCCTCTAGACTGCATTAATTTCAATATTTACACATTTACATGTCTAATATGTTTATGGCATATTTCAATGTCTACAACCACTCCTTTTTCTTTAGCATACATAATGATATCCATTGTAGGAATTCCATCTAAAGTGAACATGCGATCAACTCTACTTCCTTTTACAATCAACTTATACTTATCATGAAAGTCTTCTACAAAATAACATTTTACATTGAATTGGACCTAGAATCTTTACTCTACCATTTAACCAACAGATACTAGATTCTTTGTGATTAAAGGCACATGTAATACATTTGTCAAACTCTTCATTTGGCTGTTATGCAATAAAAAAATACTTTCAATGTGTGAAATTTGGTGACATGAATCATCACCCGTCTGCATATAACCTAGATTTTGTAAGTCATTTATCTCTCCAAACCATTCAACATGACTGAGCATATAATTAGATGCACTTGAATTGACATACCATACATTATTATGTGCCTCTTTTCTTGTAACTACATTCATCATATGTTACATAACAAACAAACACTCATTTTTATCTTCATTATGTCGTGAAAATGATGCATAGTTTCCTTGCTACACTTTACCACCGCGTATAGCATCCTTCTTAGCATAACAATGGACTACAATATGACTTGTTTTACCACAATAATGACAAACAATAGTAAAATTTTTAAAACCTCTATTCTATCATTCACATCTTCCTCTAGAGCTCCCCCTGTCTCTAAAGTTTCATTGACCTCCTAAAACTTGTATTTCACAAAATTATTAATTGAACTTGTTTTGCTAGTTATCGCTAGTATGTTCCATACTACATTCTCTCGAATAGAATCTATTGCGTCTTCTTGTTGAACTTGAGTAAAATACTTGGATTTATTCAACATTTCTTTCATACGAATCACCCTCCATATTAATCTCTTCGATAATCATGAGACCAGCTCATCGAAATCTAAAAATGGCTTACATAAGTATACTGAAGTAACAAATTGTTTTCATACATTCTCATTGTTAAAGCCACTCAAAGTAAATGAAACTAAATCATCATCAAGCATAGTATCAATCGTTGCTAAAGCATCTACAATACTCCTCACCTTCAAAATGCTCATTAACAAATATTTTTTCTTTCTTCAAGGTATTCAACTCTTGCTTAAGTTGAATCTTTCGTACCTTTGTATTTACTAAAAACACGTTCTTAAAATTTATCCAAGCTGCATGTAAAGTTTCTACATTTTTAATATATCCCAACATAATATTATCAATGATTACAAATAGCCAGTACATCATTTTTTTATCTTTTACATTCCATTCTTTCATGCCTTAAATTCATCTATAGTTGAAAAAATGCCCAACTTTGGCTCATTTTCTTCACCTGAAACAAGCTTATAAAGATCATTTCCAATGAGAAAATTCGTCACACGAAACTTCTACGAATGGTAGTTATTCTTGCTAGCTTCTTAATAATGAGATTTCCATTATTCTCTATCATTATCACAAATAAAAATACAACACAGCAACCTAGTCTTCTGCAACCTTTCACAAGTGCACAGCAATACACCAAGCAACCTTTTTCACTAATTGCTTGATAATACATATAATTTGCAACATGTTTGTATATAAATCATATGTTTGCTTCCTGACAAACACCTCAAACACTATAAATTCGAAATCTAACATGTGCATCCACGTTCGATCAATACAGTCGAAATCACAATGTACCTTAAAATTGTCGTCTGCAACCTTGCGGCTCTAAAACAGAGCTTGAAACAATCTCAAATACCTAAGAAAACTACGGTAAGAGCTTACTTGCAGAATATACATTACTCTGCTCGCATATTAAATCTCACTGCAATTTGGGATTTTCAATCTATCCTACTTCCGATGCCTCTACAAGCACTATCCAAGAGAAAGAGTGAAAGAATGAGAGAGCTTCTTACTCATTGCTTGCTTACTCGAACATTGCTTCTTTTCCTTCACTTCAATCTTCAAAATCAGTCTCTCTGTGGTGCGGCTCTAATACCATATCAAGAATCACGTGGTAGGGATACTTGCTTGAGCTACTATACCAAACACACATTGTATACACAAGTGGAAGCTCACTCAAAAACACAATAAAAAATATAGAAACCAAAAACGTTTTATTGCTGATTTCTTCATCTTTCTCCACACACTACAATATACATGAAGTGTGGATAAGATACAGCATTAAAAAAAGTGGCTTACTAAGTCAAAGAGTGCATAATACACTACACTAATCGACTGGCGCTATATCTTTGCCAGTTGTAAGTAGGTATATCAAACTAAATATAATAAGTGATAAGTCAATGGCCATGTGAGTATCATAATGACCATCAACATGCTAAGTATAGACATGCGGACCCATCTAGCCAAGCGGTCCATCATCAATGTCCGCACGTGTTGAGCTTGCCATCTCAACTCCTCTTGGGCAAACAAGTCTGAAACCAACCCTAATCTCTTGAGCCCTCTTGGAAATTTTTAATTCTTGCCAACCAATATATAAGTGCAACATTTCCTACTATGACCTATATGTCTTCTTAACAGTAGCTATCCTGAGGCTTGGATACTTTGTGGCATTCTCATCCACTTTAGTTCCAAGATTACGTGTGCACTCAAGCCTTACATTCAGTTCAATCCCAATATCATGTGTATTACATTTTAATTTTTGCCCCTATCTATATATTCTATCATACTCTCTTTCACTCAGTGAGTGTACAGCTTTCGTTTGCACAAACCACAGGATTGTTTACACATAATAACGTGCCCAGTACTCAAGCATATGAGTACACTAATCTGGGCTAATTGAAGTTCTCCGCAAGCTTTTGGTCTCCCAGATTGTTTGTATATGAATCACTATCAAATTGCACAATATTGATGCACCTCATGCTAATACCATACCTGCTATTCCAGTATACAAGTACATTTATGTGGCTAATTGAAGCCTTCCACAAGCTTTTGGTCCTGTGGGCCTATTGTTGAACACAAGCCTTTTAACTGCACATAGGTGCATTAAAGTGGGCTTAACATGCAAGTGTTCCATAAGCTTCTGGTCTTCAAAGTGTAATGTTGGCCTGAAGGCCTACTTAATGTACAGATTGATGAGATAGTTCTCTCTCCTCTTTACATGTATGTCTCATGTACAGAATCAAATTAGGTACATAACCCTCTACCCTAATACATAAACTGAGAACTTCTACAGCTTCTGCCACATCCTCAGTAAGACCCACACCAAATTCACGTAGTGTTTCACTCGCCTCAATCAGTGCATTAGCAAACTTTTTCTTTGCCCCTGAAATTTTCTTCTCCTCCTCTACTGAATTGGCATCCTCCCATTTTCCAGCACTTGCATAAATGTCTGCCATGAGCAAGTAAGAAGCAGCATCATCTTGGTTCACCTCCACAAGCTGCTGAAAACATCTCTGTCCTAACTCCACTTTCCCATAGATTTTACAGGCACTGAGCAAGGGGATTAAACTTACCTTAGATGGGGGGACATTGCAAGACTGAAGTGTACTTCTCTGCCTCAGAAATGTGTCCTGACCATGCAAAAAGATCAATCATACAGGAGTGACGATCCAATATTCGTTCAATACCATGTACTTCTGTCATCAGCTTGAAGTATTCTTGTGCCTTAGCCACCAAACTGGCATGGCTACATGCAACCAAAGACATGTGAACATGATAGCATCTGGCTTCACACCTTGTTGTTGCATGTCTTCAAAACACTGGATAGCCATGTCAATTTTGTGGTTTTCACCAATAGCCTTTATCATCGCTGTCCAGGATACACTATCTTGAGAAAGAAACCGGTCAAAAACCTCCCATCCTGAAATGGAGCCACATTTACCATACATATCTATTAAAACACTGAGTACAAAGGAATCCGTTTCCAATCCCATCTCCCTGATATTAGCATGTATTTCTCTACCTATCACTAGTGCTCCTACAGCACTACAAGCTTTCAAGCAGAGAACATATGTAGCAGAACTAGAATTTACACCCTGGAGCTGCATATGTTTGAAACACTCCAGCACTTCCCTGTCAAGACCATGTTCGGCATATCCTGAAATCAAGGCTGCCCACGAGACTGCATCTTGGACAGGTAGCCTGTCAAACACTATGTTTGCTTCTGTATAGGAGCTGCATTTTACATACATATCGAGTACTGTGTTGCCAATGTAAGGGTCACGTTCCAAACCCCTTTTGACAATTTCAGTATGTGTTTCTCTTCCTATTTCTAGAGTTTTTCCAGTGCCATATGCTTTCAAGCTGCAAATATATGTTACAAGATTGGGAGATATGCCTTGAATGAGCATTTGCCGCAGACACTGTCTACCTTCCTGATGAAGGCCATGATCTGCATAACCAGACATCAGGACATTCCATGACACCACATTCGGATCTGGTGGCCTGTCTGCCGAGCTTCGGCAAGAGATCCACATTTGCCATACATATCCACTAGTGTGTCACCCATCACTGGATATGTCCATAAAAAAGTATTTTTCAAATCCCCTGATGGTGATGCCAGTGTGCAATTCTCTACCTCTGTCAGTATCTTTCAGCTAGAGCAAGCATTGATCAGGACCAGGTAAGTATACACATTAGTCTGTACACAATCCTCATACTGCATCCTGTGAAAGAGCTCAAAGGCGTAATGCGGTTCACAGGAACCGACATAGCCGGATATGAGCTTTGTCCACGAATGCTCATTGCGGTGCAGCAAGCGGTCGGAGATGCAATGGGCGTCGGGCAAGCACCCGCAGTCCATGAGCATAGGGACGACATGGTTGCCCAATACCACATGGCAGTCAAGCAAGAAGGAAAGCAGGCGTCTGGCACGATGAGGATCTTTCTTGTGCCTGCAGTTGAGCAAGGTGTGGATCAAATCCTCGACGATGGCAGGCCCGTCTGCGTTGCTCCTCTCACCTGCCGTCGAGAAGTGAACAAATTACACACTGGCACATGAGTGCCTCTTATTAAGCCAAAGTCGCTTTTAAGGTAATAGCAAAATTAGTTCGAAATTACAATGTAAATATTTAGTTGCTAACACTAATGATGCCATGCCCTTCACTTGGCATGATTGGCACAAGGATGCGTCATGGAAGGCAGCAAGCTGGACAGAGCATATTGCCAATCAAGGAGGATCGTGGGTCATGCTCAGTCAGAGTACTTGGAGAATATCTGGATTTTGATCATTGTCCCATCCAACTAACTTTCAAGGTGGAATGGACATGCAATGCAACATGTAAGTGGATATCTAACCCTTTCTATAGAATTCAAGAAGGCCTTAAAGCTATCATTCTTTTGGCAAAGAGCCATGGTGGAACAAAGGTTGGTTTCGAGAGGTACCTTAGGTAGTGCCATCAAATGTAAAGGATGTTTGTTTGTTCCTATTGCTTTGTATCCTAAAGATAACACTCTTAAATGGTTCTTACAAGGTACTAAAGGTTTCATTCCGACTAGGGAAAACATAAAGCAAAGTCTATCAAGGTCCATGTTAAAGGGTCACGGTTGGTTGTTGATAGGGATCCCCCAAACCCCACAAGTTGTTTAGACTAAGTAAAGGAAGGAAATGATTGCAATCATTATGGATAAGGAAGGCACTCAACATGTTGATGATGTGTCCATTAATAAGGTCTTCGTTGCTCATCTATCCAATATTGCAAGCCAAAAGCTAACTTCAGCAATGAACTATGAAAGGTAGGTGCAGGAGTTTTGGGGGCATGTAGCCAATGTGGTTTCCAAGAGTCGGCACTAGTTTTTGCAAGGCCCTTTTCTAAAGATGAGCTAAGATATGTAGTCAACATGATCAAGAAAGGGAATTCTCAATGCCTAATATTTCTATGGAAGGCTACTCAACACTATGGGAGGTATGTGCTAAAGATTTGTGCATGTTTTCCAATGAATGCATGAAGAGAGGGGAACACCAAGTTATGCAAGTGAGGGGTGAATTAGATTTTCCAAGCCACTAATACTGGGATTCAATCACTTGCTCCCCAGGATACTATATAAGGATCGGTATGCCTTTCTCTATGGAAGGAAAACCTATGTTGCCATCCTAAATCTATTCGTGGCTATGGAACATGCTCTAGAGATCAGTGGCATTTCATCATCATTAATATGGATCTAGACAATGCATATCAAAGGGTAAAATGGGATTTCCTAATTATAGTAGGGATAAAGCTGGGCTTGTGCTATCACTCTTGAAAATATGGTCACCACCTTGTTCACCCATGCTATAAGGTATAGATGGTTACATCTCTCCCCCGTTCTCATTGTAGAGCTCAGTGTGAGGCAAGGATGCCCCCATTACAATTGACCTTTTACTCAAAGTAATCGACTACAAAATGAGAGAACTAATCAATGGACTTTAGCTTACCCAGCTATTCATTGATGACAACTTGAATGTCTTTTGTGAGGATAAAGACAATGTTAACACATAACTCAATGCCCAAGTGTCGGGGGTTGTAAGCAATGAAGCCAAAATCAAAGACTTGCATCTAGGTTATGATGACATACCACACTGGATTAAGCAACTAGGATTTAAGGTTATCAAAGCTTTAGAAAACTTCCACCATCTAGGGTGTCCATTGGACTTGGCAGTGCCAACCTAACAAAAGATGCAATGGATCTTAAGTAGGATAGAGTAGAAGATTGCCAAGGTAAGACCCTTACCTCTTAGCTTTGATGGTAATCTAGTTGTGATTGACAATATATGATCTCCAACATTGATGTTCGTAGTGATGTTACTTAATGTTGAAGTTAAGCATGTTACTTAAGGTCCCATGGACCTTTTTGTAAATATCTTGGATCTATCTTAGTATTATATTATATTAATAGTATATTGATACATTATGTGAAACATTACACAGTATACATAGATAGTCTATAATATAAGATGTAGAATACATAAACCAACTGAAGTAAAAAATCATAGTATTGTGTAGTATACACATGCACATATAATATAGTATGTAGTATACATGTATATATTAAGGTTAAAAGTTATAGTTTCTTTCAAGCTATGGTGCAATTGAAAGTTGGTGCTCAACCTCCTTGGAGGTTATTGCAATAACAAGCAAATGAGGGGATTTAGGATTGGAGAAAAAAATCTCAAAAGTTAGTGGAATGGTAATCAAGCTACTAATGAGAATCGGGGAGTCAAACCCATGGCCAATAAGGCACTCATTGGAAAATGCAATCTTGTAAGGGGGTGAGTCGATTGGTTAGTCGAAATGGTAATCAAGCTACTTAACGAGAATCATGGAGTCAAACCCATGGCCAATAAGGCACTCATTGGAAAATGCAATCTTGTAAGTGTTGAGATATCGAGCTCCACTCGTGATACGCCAGGGTGACCGTTGTGTATTTATGTCACCGACTTGTCAGTTGCAGACGCGGTTGGTACACCGCCCATGAATAATAGCTACATGATAGCTATCCTTATCTACTCTAGTTCGTGGCTCAGTTAGTATGCCACCTTAGTTAGTTGAGTTTGGTTTGAGACCCATATATAGGGTTCTTCTATTTCTTTGTACTTGAGTTCTTTTGGCTTACACAGCTAAGAAGAGGAAAACTGTTTTCAGCCTCCACCTCTGTGTGTATTCCCCCATTGTGCAAGCAAGAAAGCTACAAGTGAGACTCCTTCCTTCTCTCCCACAATCTTGACAGTAAGGGGGTGAGTCAATTGGTTAGTGGAAATGGTAATCAAGCTACTAACGAGAATCGGGGAGTCAAACCCATGGCCAATAAGGCACTCATTGGAAAATGCAATCTTGCAAGGGGGTGAGTGGATTGCTGATGGGAGTAAAGTGGGAAGGAAATTTGAGAACAATTGGAAACAATGTCAAGATTACAAGCATGCTCACTATCAAGGTGATGGTGGGGGCAATGGAGAGAGATACTCAAATATCTACAATCATGTGATGGTAACAATTATTGGGGGTTAAAGGTCACTTGTGTGTAGCTGCCTACATTTGTTGTATACAGACCTACACACCTATATACTACACATGGCGAACTCCCATCACTATCACTTTATTCTTTATTCTTTTAGTGACAAATAGAATAAGGGAAGGTAGGTCACACATTATGACTGTTGGAGTTCCCACATACCAGTCTCCCTTCTTTTTACTTGAACCTCCATAGCTCTTACACTCTTCTTGCTTTTGCTTATGCTTTCACGTTCTACTCACCTTTCAACTAGTATTAGAATGGGCATTCAAGGAGCTTCATCTTCATTTGCTTCAGCTCAAGGTTTCATAGTAGCCATTGCTTCTTCTTCTTCCCAAGGTATGCATTGATTCTCAGTTCACTCTAGCTTGCTCAAGTCTTATTCGACCCTTCCAAGGGGCCATTTGAGCTTTAGTAAGTGCTCCATTGAGCATTACCAACTAGCACAAGCAACAACATACTCGGCCAAGTCAATGTGATTTGCACCTAGTTTTCAGCCCAGTATATAGCAGTTTGCATCACCTACAACTCCTGTTTGAGCTCTCAAGCACTTGTGGTGCACAGATCGGATGCCATATGCGCGCGTAGTGAGTGTCAGAAGGTCCCCAAGAACAAAAGAACTCTACTTTTTGCACACAAATCAATGTAGAAAACTTGCACGACATGAACAAGAGACCAATTGGGTGCAATCTCCCCCCATGCCTTGTGTGAGCGCTCCACAAAGCATGTATTTCATATATTAATCATCTTCAAGCTCAAATAATAGCCCAAATTACAAAATAGCACGCTTTTTCTTTTGAGTTTACTTTTATGCCAAATAGAATTAAAGCTAATGGGCGCCCAAGAAATCAGGCGATACCCAAATACAATGTCCAATACAAATATTTAAATCGTGCGCCCATGCGCATACAAAAATAATAAATAAATATCAAGCGCTTTAAGATACGCGCCCATAAAAAATTAATGATAATTTAAATACACGCTATCCTCCAATGCTTCCCACTGCCACCGCTGCTAGCTCTACACATCAACTGAAGCATTCACAATCGTTAGTAAAATAATACAATTAAACCGACAAAAGTGAATACCTAGCAGTCTTTAGCTACATAAATAAATTGGTTAGAAATCAATCCTAACATTAATTTATCACGAATGCGCACTCTAAACTTATAAACATTTATTAATTAAATATGTATTTTGTGGAATCACCCGCTATGGAATCACCCATGTACACATAAAATTAACAAAATGCCCGAAAAGGACAGGTGTCCCCATTGACTTCTCGCCCAAAGAATCCACTTTGTGTATGAGCTCCGGTAATAAAATCTTACGGAATCCACTGTTAAACCTCACGAAATCCACCGTGGCACGGAATCCACCGTGAAATATATCTCTCCTGGCATCATACCCCCGGGGTGGGATAACAATTGTCCTCAATTGCTATTAGCTCAATGTGGAGCTAATAGAGTGGGGAAAGCATTTAAGTCTTTAGCGTGCATCCATTGGGCCTCTTCAACAGGATGGTTTCTAAACTTGACCAAATATCTAGAATATCTATGGCCAGTTCTAGTGGTCATAAAGTTAGTATCTATAATAGTTTCAAGCTCAAGGATTTCAGCCTCATCATCTAACAAAGGTGGGTTTTTATAGACAGGGTGTACAGGTAATTGGCCTCTAAAGGGTCGTAATAAATTGATATGGAAGGTGTTGTGGATTTTCCAATGTTGTGGTAGTTCTAGTTTAAATGCATTGTCATTGATTTTATGTATGATCTTGAATGGTCCATAGAATCTAGGTGCTAATTTCACAACTAGGTATTTATCTACACTTTGTAATCTACGTTTTTCTATTCGTAACCAAACATAATCATCAACTTTAAAATTCATAGCCTGTCTTTTCTTATTTGCTTGTTTTGTATATGATTGCTGAGCTTTGGCAATCATATCTTTAACTTCATCAAAAATAGTAGCATGCATGTTAGCAATATCATCAGCAGTTTGAATTTTGTGTGATAATGATGCAATAGGTGTAGGCAATCTATATCCATAAATAACTTCAAATGGTGCTTTCTTTGTAGCTGTATGTGGTGTATTATTATATGCAAACTGAAGTAAATGTAGATGTGTATCACATGTGTGTGGTTTTGAATTTGTGTAAGCACGCAAAAGATCTAAAATAGTACTATTAGTAGCTTCTGTTTGACCGTTTGTTTCATGATGAAATGCAAATGAAAAATCAATCTTTGTTCCTAAGCTAGCAAATAAAGTAATCCAAAAATTATTACAAAATCTAGAATCACGATAAAAAATAATAACTTTTAGTAAACCATGGTTAGTGAAAACAGTTTTAAAAAACAATTGAGCAGCTTGAGATGTAGTTAAAGTTTTTTTGCATGGAATGAAATATGCTTGTTTGCTAAACCTGTCTACAACAGTCCAAAACATATCATGGTTAGCTTTAGTGTTAGGTAAACTAGTGATAAATCCATTGAAATCTGTACCCATGGTCGTGATGGAATAGATAGTGGCATTAGTAAACCATATTATTTACCATGGTGCCTTTTAACTCGTTGAAAAACTAAACATTCATATACAAAGTTAGATACATTAGTGTCCATATGTGGCTAATAAAAATCTTCAGTCAATGTATGTAAAGTAGATATAATACCTCTATGACCTTAATATGGAGGACAATGAGTCTCATGCAAAATAAATTATCTAAATGGAACTGTCACACATAATCTCTTTTCATAAAACATAAATCCATTATTGTACGACAGTGAATCAATAGGAATCCAATTATTTGCAACTAGTTTATTCCAATCGGTTTGAAAAGTAAGATCCTGATGATAAGTATCTTTCATAGAGATAAGGGAATCAAATGATATCATAGAAATATTATGAATTGTCAGTTTTCTACTCAAAGCGTTGGCTACAGCATTCTCTTTTCCTGGTTGATATTGTATAAGGGGATGAAAACTTTGAATGAAAGCTGCCCATTTAATGTGTCAATCAGAGATTTGGGGTTGACTAAGGAGATGTCTAATGCTTTTTTGGTCAGTTTTGATCATAAATTCAGAACCCATTAAATAATGTTTCAATTGACGTAAGGCTTATACTACAGCTAGCAATTCTTTATCATATGTAGAATATTTAAGTTCAGATGGTTTGAGTTTACAACTAGAGTAAGCTATGGGATGATTATCTTGCATAAGGTTGGCTCCTATTCCAGATCCACTACCATCAGTAACTACTAAAAAGAATGGTCTATTGAAATCAGATAGTTGTAATATAGGAGCATGGGTTAATGCATGTTTCAATAAATCAAGGGATTTTTGTTGATTGTCAGTCTAGTTATAAACAATACCCTTCTTTAAAAGTTTTGTCAAAGGTAAGGCAAGTAATGAGAAATTCCTTACAAACTTTTTGTAAAAGCTAGCAAGACCTAGAAAAGAACGTAACTCATGCACATTTTTGGGTATGGGCCAATTTAAAATTGCTTCTATCTTTTTAGGGTCAACTTTAATACCTTCTAATGAAACAATATGTCCTAGATATTCAATTTCTGTTTGAAAGAATTCACTCTTTCTGGATTAGCATACAATTGATTATATTTTAACAACTTGAAAACTAAAGACAAATGTTTATAATGCTCATTCCCATTTTTAATGAATACTAATATATCATCAAAGAATACTATAACACAATGCTGATATGTCAGAAATATGCGATTCATCATGCGATTAAATGTAGCTGGTGCATTAGTTAGACCGAAAGGCATCACTAGAAATTCATAGTGTCCAAATTGTGTTCTAAATGCAGTTTTGAATATATCATATTTATCCAATCTTACTTGATGATAACCAGATTTAAGATCTATCTTACTGAATATGGCAGATCCTTGTAGTTTATCCATAAGATCCTCTACCCTAGGAATCGGATATCTATTCTTAACAATAATTTTATTTAGGGCACGATAATCAATGCACATGCGATAAGTATTATTATTATTCTTTACTAATAAAACAGGTGCACCAAATGGAGAACAACTAGGTCTAATTAATCCTCTGTTAAGTAATTCTTCTATTTGATTTTGAATTTCTTTCTATTCAATTTGGTTATGCTTATATGGTGCTTTACATGGTGGTTGTGTTCCAAGAATTAAATCTATTTTGTGATCTTTAGGTTGTGAAGGCGATAGTCCAGGTGGTAAATCATTAGCAAAACAATCTTGAAATTGAGCAAGAAATTGTGTATGCCTAGGATGCATTTGTTTTTCTTTAGCTTGATGTTCATTCACCCATATTAAATAAGATTTGCTACTTTTACGTAATGCACATTTAGCTTGAGTATGAGTAAGCAGTGGAAAGTTATTGGAAGCATGCATACCATGCAATGTGATTTGTTTTCCTTGAAAATAAATTTTAATTGAATGCGTAGAATAATCTATATCAGGATTATACTGATAACGCTAAGGCATTCCTAAGATAATATCACTAGACTGTAAAGGTACAACTAGGAAATTCCTTCGTTTAATATATTCACCAATTTTAATTTCTAAGTCATGCACCTCTTGTGTTCCATTATATCTTGTTCCTAGGAATGCAGCTTTAATGCGATAATGTGTAGAAACAGTTCGTAAATTCAATTCTTTAACTAACTTTGCAGAAATAAAGTCATGTGTGCTTCCATCATCATGTAAAATAATATTTTCTTTACCATGCACAAAACATTTTATTATTAACAAAGAATGTGGAGTTGGCATACCTGGCAAAGTATCCAAAGTAGTACCAATGTCGTCATCATCTTCCGTAAAGTCGGGCATTTCCTCACGTTCTTCTTCTTCCATTGCTCTAAGATAATTGATATGGATAGGTGGCTTTTTGGTTTGGCAATTGGCTACTAGATGTCCAGGTTGATGGCATTTGTAACAAACTATGGGTTTGGCTTTAGATACATTATTGGCAATGACAGGAAGTTTAGGAATGTTGGGATTTGGCTGTGAGGATGGCTTAGGGTTTGGATTGGTATTTGATGGCAAAGCAGGTGGTCGTGTCCAAGACTTACGAAATGAAGATGGAAGAAAACGACTTTGATTGAATCTTCGAAAATTTGAATTGAATTGTTTGGAACCATAGTTACCATTAGTTTGAAATTGTTGTGGATGCTTGTCTCTTCTGTGAATCTTATCTTTAGTGTCATGAGCCTAGGAAATTGCAAACGTTCAGTGTATTGGAAAATAGGTTCGCGATCTCTTTGCTGTAGAAGATCCAGTTGCTTTATGGCTTTTTCATGGAACTGAGGAGGAAGGAAATTCTACAAAAAATTCTTTTGGAAAGTCTCCCAGGTAGTGGGACAATCAATGCTCTTGCGGACCATAGTCCACCATAAAGATGCTTGATCGACTAAATGGTTAGTGACACATTTAATTTTGTCTTTCTCAGCATATGTCTCTTCATGGAAGTAATCATCAAATTGACTGATAAATGCAAGTACAGTCTTTCCATCTTGAAATCCATTGAAAATATGAAATTTGAAGTTTCTTTTACTTATCTTTGTTTCTTTACGGATGGATTGGGCTTCAAGTGTTACATCGATGGTATGTCGTATAAGATCTTTGGGTTGCGGTCCATCTTTGTCGATGGTAGTTTACTACAAATTGACCAATTGAGCTTGCAAAGCTTGTTAGGCTCTTCGTTCTTCTTTGAGTTGCATCATAATCAAATCCAACTTTTCTTCCATCATTGGTTCAGGTAAATCACCTTCAGCCACCATAAGATCGTCCATGTTTGGATCAGTCATCCTGCAAAATTCAAAAGACCTCACACTCTCAAAATCTTATTAGTGGGATGAGCATAGCTCAAAGGTGGGTATACAAGGCTGGTATATTTTGTTTGGCTTTTGTAGTCTTTGTCCTTTGCGATTGCGGTATTCGTTGTCACAACCGTCTTCGTAGAAATGGCGTATAATCTTCGTATGACCTGCATATGACCTTTTGCATTTGCTGAAACTAGTTCAGCAAGTCTGCATGTGTAAATAGAGTCTACCAGAGAGCAATACAATGATTTTGTGCTTCTGTATATGAACTGCCCCTTTGAGAGTGGTTGGAGTAAGTCTTTAGTAGCCTGGTGACTTAGTTGACTTGTAGGAGTAAGTAAGCTTGGTAACTTAGAGGACTTAAGAATCTTAAGTTAACAAGCTGAATTTCATGGACAGAAGGATGTCGTCAACGGAATCGATGCCGTTCTGAACATCCTCTTGCCGCTAATCGTCAAATTCGATGATTGAAGCTTTTATAAGCTTCTTATAAAGCTTACTATTAAGCTTATTAACCTTTAAGATAAAGCTTTTAAGCTTTTTGGCTATGAAGCTTATTGTACATAGACGACTTGATAAAGGAGATGTCCACATGGTCCTCCACCTCCACATGCTGGTCCTTCGCGATCAGAGAGTGTAGATGGGGGTTCTTGACCGCTAGGAACACACCGGTATCGATCGTTCGCGACGAAACTGACTATAGAGCTCAATTGTTCCAAGAGCTCTACCTTCGCGCAAGATGGTAAGTGATTGGAAGCTCTCGATCTCAGCTTTGCTCTGATACCACTGGTGCACAGATCGGATGTCGTATGCGCGCGTAGTGAGCATCAGAAGGTCCCCAAGAATAAAAGAACTCTACTTTTTGCACACAAATCAATATAGAAAACTTGCACGACATGAACAAGAGACCAATTGGGTGCAATCTCCCCCCATGCCTTGTGTAAGCACTCCACAAAGCATGTATTTCATATATTAATCATCTTCAAGCTCAAATAATAGCCCAAATTACAAAATAGCACGCTTTTTCTTTTGAGTTTGCTTTTATGCCAAATAGAATTAAAGCTAATGGGCGCCCAAGAAATCAGGCGGTACCCAAATACAATGCAATACAAATATTTAAATCGTGCGCCCATGTGCATACAAAAATAATAAATAAATATCAAGTGCTTTAATAAATAAGCGCGAAAAAATATAGGCGCCATGCCTAAGATACGCGCCCATCAAAAATTGATGATAATTTGAATACACGCTATCCTCCAATGCTTCCCACTGCCACCGCTGCTAGCTCTACACATCAACTGAAGCATTCACAATCGTTAGTAAAATAATACAATTAAACCGAAAAAAGTGAATACCTAGTAGTCTTCAGCTACATAAATAAATTGGTTAGAAATAAATCCTAACCTTAAATTATCACAAGTGTGCACTCTAAACTCATAAACGTTTATTAATTAAATATGTATTTTGTAAAATTGCCCGCTATGGAATCACCCATGTACACATAAAATTAACAAAACGCTCAAAAAGGACAGGCATCCCCATCGACTTCTCACACAAAGAATCCACTTTGTGTATGAGCCTTGGTAATAAAGTCTTATGGAATCCACCGTAAAACCTCACGAAATCCACCATGGCATGGAATCCACCGTGGAATATGCCTCCTGGCATCAATTTGGCAATCTTTGGAAACACTTGTTACATACAAGTTTGGGACAAGTGTTCTTCAGTGTTTGGAGCTCACTTATGCTTCTATTGGTGCTCATATGCTCATATATTGTTGCCCAGATGCTTGGAGAATATATTAAGAATATTTTGGGGACAATTTGAGCCTGGTTAACTCAATTTTGAGAAGATATTTACTATTGTAACGCTATGATAGCAACATTTTCCATTGAAAAGGTTTATGCCTATTGTGTCTATTAGTCTTTCAAGTATGTTACATGTCTACAATGATGTCTAGATGTATTCACTTGGATATGCTTATGACATACTTTGACACATTTGATGTAGTTACTTGCTTATGGCATGCACAATGTATATGACTATGGGATGTATTGTCCATTAACACTTTTAGTTCATGAAAGTCAGTGGTACCAGTAGTCTATGCCTATTGACTGCCAATTCCATTTCATTGTTAGAGTGTGTAAGGTTGATCGCATGGGTATGAGATAGAAGGGTGTAGGAAAATTGAGAGACAAAACAAGGTGAAAGAAAGAGAATTTAGAATTTGGAATATTTGATGGAGAGAGATAGAGGTGAAACTAAGTGACTTCATTTCATATGGCTCAGTAGAGCAATCAATCTACAATACATCTAATAGCTATGACCAAGACAAAGGCACATACACACACTTGGGACAATAGCCGAACACAAATTGAGAGTATGGCTTAGTATATGCACTCATATATGAATAATCTCTAATGAACATAATCCTGAAGTTGTAGACAACACCTCAAAATATATCAATCTATTGAAACACCTCAAAACATATCAATCTATTGATGGTAGATGATAGGTAGCACCCATTGTAGACAAGACACATATATAGGAATGTATAAATCCCTACCAATACCCTATATGGGGCTTTAGAAGCACTTTAGCCTTGTAATTGCAATTTTATTATAGTAGCAAAACATGGTACAAATGCTGCCACGAATCCAGGAAAGATCTAATCTATCATGTCTAGACTATGTCTGCAAAGGTAGAGAGCATGAATTAAGTTGTAGCCACCAAAGAAGCCCTATTGGAGCTTCAAAATTCCATTTCCAACATGCTGACCTATTTTTTATTGTTATATTTTTTTGGGAACATCATGTGGGTTCAAAATAAGATATTTTTAAAATACCATTTTTATATATATATTAAGTACAAAAGGGTGTGATATAAAGGGTTTATCATGAAGTATGTTTCAATCACACTATTGCTGCCTAAAGATAGACTTGATTACTTTTTTTCCAAACTTAGGCCATTGATCCTTAGTTAAGCCTCCCTTTTCCACCTAATTCAAGCCTCGTGCATGCAAACTCCACTTCTTGACTTACATGACTTGACAATAACCTACTTGAACCCTTTTCCAATATGGCATGATTAACATCTATCAGTTCTTGTACAACCAATCCACTACAATGTCTTTTAGAACCTATCTTTCACAATCATGTATGCAAACCATTGAGCTACTAAAGACACAATTGCCAATATGCTTTCACACCATAAACATAAATCCCTTTGATACCCACCCCCTCTAGACTTGCACATCCTTTAGCATGTGCCAAACTATTAGTGTTTAGGAAAATTAGAGTCCTCCTCATCCTTATCCATGTCATCCTCTTCTCCCTCTTCCACATCGTCAAAGCCAATACATGTATCCAACTCATCTAGCTCATATGATCTAGACTCCCTTCTCTTAAAGAGTTTGATCCATTTACTTGTAATAGGAATGCTTAATGCTGCTCCATCAAATTTTCTAAGTGAATAGGTACCATTGTCATGTACATGCCTTACAACATATGTGCTGAGAAACCACTCCTTCAATTTACAAACTTCATTTACGGTTTTGCACTAATAGCCCCAAAAAAGGGATAGTGTCCTCATTTTGGTCATTTTTATCAATGGGCACCCACTCACTAGTGCGCCACCCTAGATAGCTTATGCATATAAATAGGCCATCACTTCATTAATTCTTCAGCACTTTACTCATTCTTCACCCCTCTTCTTTCGCCACTCCCATACTCTTCCCTTCTCTCTTCAGCCCTTCCACTAACTTCACACCTATTTTAGCTGACATTATGGTTTGTGGCTCGTGGTGGCTACCTTCCACCTTTTTCACCCTATGCTTCAGGTGCCTTGTTCCATCATCAAGCCTTGTGTTTGGAGGCTCCATCATGTTGGTATCATCATCTAACATTCTCTCTCCCACTTGGGCAGCATCAATTTGCTTGCATTTTGGGTCTTCTTTACCTTGCGTCAGTCCTTTCTTCCCCTATCATATAGCAGCTTGATCCCATGGTATTTGCATTTTGCTACATGGGGACATCCTCCACATCAAGCATCATCATCTAGCACCTAATGTCATCATCTCAGCTACTCTCCCTGCATTTGATAGCTCCGACACACTTTGGGATTTGTGTTTACTATTCAGGACATCTCCTTGGCATTTGAGGATTGGGGTTTGCTCCTTCGACAATGGTGATCATCTTCCTCATCTCCGATGGCATTTGAGGATTGCGGTTTGCTTCCTTGACAATAGTCCTTTACCTTCCAGTGATTACTTTGATAGCCCACTACTAGATAACTAGGTTTCACTTCCTTAACTATGTAGATTTCCCAAAGGTGCTACCGCTTGATTCAGATAAGATAGTGCCATCATTTTATGAGCTTCAACTTTGTTGTATCAACTTTTATTCTCATGCCATGATCTATGCATCATCACTGTGTTTTTGTTATGTTTTTGAGTTTCTCTTCTCTCTCAATATTTGCCACACACACTCTATGTTTCTCCCTAAAAACACTAGTGTCTCTCTAGTTTCTTACTCATTTTTTGACATGGCATCAGAGCCAAAGGTGCTTAGTGAGCCACAAAGATCCTCTTCATCAAAGAAGGTAGAGATAGGTTGTGCATTTGACATCATCAAGACATAGATACCCTTCTCTTCCTCCCCTCCCTCCCTCCCTTTTACAAGGTGACACTCTAGTGCTATGACTTCTCCATAGGCAAAAGGGCAGACCACTAGGTGCTCCTCTTTTAGCATCACTGGGCCTCCCAGCGATGCTTGCTGACATTGACCTTTGCTCCCTGCACGACTAGAGTATATGCATGTATCCCCATGCACTCATTATGCCACCTCTCCCTTCTAGGCCACAAAGTTTATTCTACACTACCTTTCAGATTTTTATGCTCAAGGCAAGAGGATGCATCACATGCACACTAAACCCTTTTGAGCCAAAGGAGGATCACTTAGTACCTCAACCTCCTTTGCGACTACCACAATGCACTATGAAGGTTGCTTCTACTTATTTTAGGGTTTCAAGAATGCCACCTCAATAACCCATGGTTCTACAGTCTCTGCTCCATTGAGAGATAGTGATTGTTAGCTACCGTCCCCTTGGCAATTTGCTCCTTCAAGAGATAGTGGCTATTCAACACCTTCCCTTACTTTAGCTCTATAATTTGTACCATTGAGAGACATCAACTATTGCCCACCCTTGGCTCAACATGAGCCTCACCTTTGCCCACCTTTGACTACTCAAGTGCCCAAGAGGTCACATCTAGGTATTGGACACCCTAAATACCTTCTTTGGCATGACTAGCGGCACTTCCTTCATCATCCAATGATTTGGACTCCATGATCCATGAGTTTTTTGCTTCCTTGTCTCTCCTAGAGGGGGATGTACACTTTTTTCCTTCAAATGGGCCTCCTACTTCTTTGGATTCAAAGGAGACCCTTGAACCTCTACCCTCAAAGGGAGCACCTACTCATCATGAAGTTCTTCATCTACCAGTTACTTTTTGGTGATGGCTATCTTTGAGTAGTCATTTTCCCTATTGATACCTATGTTGGGAGATAGAACAAATGATGTATGCTCTAAGAAAAAGGCTCAAAAACCCATAACCATAGTGAGAAAAGTGGAACTACCCAAAGGCTATATAAAAACATGTACTTGGTTCTCATTTCAAAGCAATATATAGTACTTCTCATTTGTGTCAACTCAAGACTATGTTTATGAGTCCAAGCTAATCAATCTTAGAACCTAATTCACTTGAGTTACAATCTCTCATTCTAATAATATATTGTGTTATAACTTGCATCCACCATAGGCAATCTAGCTCTAGATTCGTGTTTCTTAACATGGTATCAGAGCTGGCTGAGCTAAGTAGCTAGTGGGCATACTCTCACAATCATTCCCTCTCTTATCGTCTTCTCTACTCAACTCATCAAACCATATACTTACCATCTCAATCTCCCATTGAGCTACATGTGGTGATTTCTAGTTCAGTCAAGAAGCTTGGTTTGAAGCTTGTATTGGAGGTGCTAAACAAGGGGCGTGCTTTTGTTTCTATCACATATAGATAGAGAGAGAAAAGAGTTTGAGTATCTTGTGTAGCCTCCACAAATCCATCACTTGCTACCAAGAGGACGTCCATGCACAGATCAAGTATAGCAAGTTCATACCAAGAGACATAGAAATTTGTGTTGCTAGAGGTTCACACCTTTCACCTCATGAAAAGATTTAAAAGCTTTTCTTTACCTAAGCTAATATAAATCCTTATCTAATTGCACTTTTCATTCAAGCCTCTTTCATGCTTACTCATTTCTCAATCCACCCTATTCACGCCCTCTCCCTCACACTCAAAACCTTGTTCACATTGCCAGTTAAATTCTCTTTCTCCTTGCAAATTGGATGTAACTAAACTTGATTCCAAAAGCAATTCACATTCTTGTGGATAGATATTGTGTGCGAAATGCTACATTGATTAAATCTTTGTAAACTCTCAATTTTGTTGTAAAATGATAGACACTATCCAAGTGTACCATAAACTCACAGTAAGACCTCCTTATCTAAAAATGATGGATCTTGAGCAAATAGCCAAATTTAAAGGTGAAGGTTTCAATGCATGGAAGGAAAAGACCATGTGTCATCTCATGCACAAAGACCTATGGGACCTATTTGAAGATGATGCAGGAGATGGAGATGGCGGGAAAGAAGATGTAGGCAAGACCTTTGAGGAAGTCCACCAACCAAAGACAAAGAAATGGAAGAGAATGAACAACAAGCCACTAGGCACCATTGCCTAGGGATTGACCGATGATGTTTTGCATCGTATCTTTGGCATTAGGGATGCCAAATCTGCGTGGGATGAACTTGATAAAATATTTGGGACCACAAGCTAAAAACTCCAAGGTAAAACTACTCGTGCAATTATACAAACTGGATGTAAAAGATAGTTCTTCTATGACCATGCACATTAATAAATTTAAGAGCCTAAAAACTCAACTTGCTACTCTAAAGAAGAACATTGATGAAGATGAAGCCATAGCAGTATTATTGTAAAATATTACACGGCGCAGCGAACAGAATCTGAGAAAGAGATAGAGAGTACACAACAGATAAGAGCAGAATCAGTAAATTCTTTAACTCCAAACAACTGATACAAAGATGGCTCTGTCCACCCGTGCGCTTCCACTGTGTGAAGCTTAGATGGCGATCTAGACAGAAGATAGGTGAAGAGCTTAAGGTTAGCTGGAATAACAACTCTGACTGGGTGAAAGATGAGTGAGTGATGGCTGCGAAGGGGTTTAGCTTTTATAGCCTGTGAAGGTCGTTAGGTTGACCTACCATATGAGCCTCCACTAGTCGGCCAGGGAATATTCCAGGGAATATTCCCTTTACCATCGGGGCGGGGGGCGCTGCCCCCGGACCCCCGCCAGGGGGGCCGCTGGCCCCCCTAGGACCCCCCAGCCAGGGGCCGCTTCCGCGGCTCCCGGACACCACAATAGGGGCCCCTTTTAACTCCCTTACACCGCAACTCGATGCAATGCGCCTCAAGTTGCTACCAGCTTAATCACTCTGTCTAACCCAAAGATTAGACCCACAATGGTTACCTTTTTGCCATCCGGTCACATAGACCTCATCTGATATACAAGTCAGGACTCCACCAATGTCCGGGCTCACACTCGGCTTCTCCTCATAATGGGGGCCTTACAACTTTGAGCACCATGGATCATTGGTAGCACCTGATGAGGGTGGGGCATTGATCATCTCTAACACCCCCCGTCAATGTCCACCCATAGGTGAACTATCTCCTCGGCCCAATGCCGAGTCTTTGAAGATAAACTTGAAGCAGATCCTTCGTAAGTGCTTTGGTGAAGATATTTGCTCCATTCTCCTCTGTTGGACAGTAGACCAATTCCACTATCCCATCCTCCATCAAATCATGCACATAGTGATACTGGATCTCTATATGTTTGGTGCGTGCATGAAACACTGGATTTTTGGCAATGGCGATGCAACTCTGATTGTCACATCTCAGCACAGTTGGTTCTTCATCCTGCACTCCCATATGCCATAGAATCCTTCTCAACCATACGGCCTCACATGCAGCAAAACAAGCTGCCTTGTACTCTGCTTCGGTAGAAGACAATGCCACTGTTGGTTGCTTCTTACTAATCCAAGAGAAAATTCCTGAACCCAAAGAGAAACAATAACCAGAAACTGACTTCCTGGAATCAATGTCTCCTGCCCAATCTGAGTCACAATTCCCCACAAGAGAGGTTTCGAAACTGTATGTGATACCATAGTCAAGAGTTTTCTTCAAGTATCTGAGCACCCGCATCCCAGCCTTCCAATGACTCTCATGAGGTTTGTTTGAGAACCTGCTCAAAACACCAACAACAAAACTGATATCTGGTCTGGTGTTACACAAGTAGATCAGACTGCCGACCAACCTCCTATACCTCCCAATGTCTGCTAGTGCTGATGTATCCTCGACAGATAACTTTGCATTCACCTCCATAGGTGTAGCTATCTCCTTGCACTCGGTCATGCCAAATGCCTTCAAGATCTCCCATGCATACTTCTTCTGAGAGATGAAGATCTTTCCTGGCTCTTGCCAGACTTCAATCCCCAAACAATAGTGCAGCAAGCCCAAGTCTGTCATTTCAAACTCAGAACTCAAAGCCTTTCAAGTTTGGTTGATCATATCTTCATAGTCACCTGTAATAAGAAGGTCGTCCACATATAGGACAATCACTACAGACTTTTTACCATCCCTGTAAACATACAAGTTAGCATCTGAGGCACATCTTTTGAAGTTTAGGTTTAAAAAGAACCTATCTATCCGCTGGTACCATGCTCTGGGGGCTTGTTTCAGCCCATACAATGCCTTCTTCAGTTTACACACTTTGTTCTCAGAATGGGGGGCCTCAAACCCTGGTGGCTGAGCCACGTACACCTCCTCCTTGAGATCACCATTTAAGAACGCTGACTTAACATCCATTTGGTATACTGGCCACTTCTCATGGGCAGCGACTGCAAGTACCGTGCGAATAGTGGTCATTCTGGCAGTTGGGGCAAATGACTCTTGAAAATCAAACCCTTCAACTTGTGAAAATCCTTGGGCAACCAGTCTAGCTTTGTACTTTTCTAAGGTACCATCAGCCTTGTACTTTACCTTCTAGATCCACTTGGTGCCAATAACCTTCCGCTTTGATGGTCGATCCACTAGCTCCCAAGTGTCATTCTTCATTATGCTGTCATACTCCGCCTGCATAGTAGCCTTCCATGATGGATCTGCAAGTGCTTCTTCTAAGTCAGTTGGCTCCTTTACTTCTCTCATAATCTCAACCATCAAGGCCATATTGACTATGTGAGCAAAAGCCCTCCTTTGCTCCTCTATTCTCTGAGACCTCCTTGGTCCATCTGCCTTCTCCTCAACAGATGCAGGCATAGGATTATTGTGGTCATAGAGCTGCTTCACCCAGCGCGGCAATGGCTTTTCCGGTGGGGTGATGTCAGGTTGGTGAACTTTTTCCTCATCATCTGAAGATGATGCTTCCTCCTCCTTAAGGAGAGGGATAGCTCTCGGGACAGGTTCATAGTGGACTACTTCTTCGCTTGATGATAAAGTGGAAGAACTTGCCTTCTCCTCCTCCACTGTATGCGGCTCCTCCTTGAATACCACATCACGGCTCGCGATGATCTTCTTTGCCTCTTGGTCATATAATTTGTAAGCCTTCTGCTCATCACTATAACCCAAGAAGATACATTTTCTGCTTTTTGGTTGTAACTTGTTTCTCTTCTCATCTGGAACATGTGCATAACATTCACATCCAAAAATTCTGAAATGTGAGACAGATGGTTTCTTACCAGTGTAAGCCTCATGAGGTGTTTTTCCCTTGAGAGCCTTTGTACAGCTCCGATTTAGAATGTAGACTGCAGTATTAACAGCTTCAGCCCAAAAATGGTTAGGCAATCCCTTGCCCTTTAGCATGCATCTTGCCATCTCCACAATGGTGTGATTCCTACGTTCCACAACACCGTTCTGCTAAGGTGTGTGAGGCATCGTCAATTGACGCTTGATCCTTTTGCTCTTGCAAAAGCCTTCAAACTCCTTTGAGTTGAACTCACCGCCACCATCTGTTCTAAATTTCTTCACACTTTTCCCTGTTTCATTCTCAACAAGTATTAGCCATTCTTTAAACTTACCAAAAGCTTGAGCCTTATCATGAAGGAAGTACACCCACATCTTCCTACTGTAGTCGTCGACAATCAACATAAAATAAGAAGATCCCCCCAAGGCCTGTGTAGGCATCTTACCACACAAGTCAGCATGCACCAACTCTAGAGGAGCTTGTGCTCTATTCTTGCTTTCTTGTGGAAATGCCTTTCTCTATTGCTTGCCCATCATACAAGCTTCACATGGTTCCTTCAATTCAGTTATTGTAGGTAGGTGAGCAACCATACATTGCTTTTGCATCTCCTTCAATACTGCAAATCTGATGTGTCCAAACCTTTCATGCCAAAGCTTACTTGTGCCCACTCCAGCGGTGGCTGTAAGAGCACTTAGCTCATACAGGTTGTTCCTTCTTTCTCCTTTGCCAACAATTGTGCCAGCACTATCAATAATTTCTGCACCTGTCTTCTTGAACCTCACTTCATGACCAAGATCAGTTATGGCAGCAACTATTAAGAGATTTCTCCTGATTTCGGGAACATACAACACATTTGAAAGCTTTTTGACTTCACCATTTGCAGCAACAAAAGAAATAGTACCTGTGCCCACAGCAGGGCATTTAGCATCATTTCCAACCATCATAGTGATGGATTCTTGTAGAGGCTGCATAGAACTGTATAGACCTTTCTTGTTGGTCATGTGACGGGAGGCCCCACTATCCAACACCCATGAGTCAGTGGTAGATTCTTCTTGCGCTGAGGAGCACACTTCCTCAATGGTCGCCATGAATAATTCCAACTCTGCTTCAGCCGTATTGGCTGTCTCTTTCCCTTTACTTTTAAGGGTACCATTCTTTTCATCTACCTTCTTGACACGACAATCTGCAATTGCATGTCCTTTCTTCTTACAGTAGAAGCACTCTCCTTGAAACTTCTTCTTGCCGCCCTTCTTCTTTTTGTCACCATCATTTTTGGTGGAGGAAACACCTTTGCCTTTTGCATTGGCAGAGAATGCAGCATCTCCATTGTTGCTTCCTTCTTGGGCTTTCAGCCTCAACTCCTCCTCCATTAATAATGCACAAAACTCCTCAAAAGTCAAAGCTTGAGGTCTCACCTGAGTATTAAGGGCAGTTACTAGTCCATCAAACTTTTGTGGACAAATCTGAAGACACCTCCAAGCTAGCTCTTCACTAGTCTTTTGTATCCCAGCGCCAGCCATCTGGTCGCGCAGATTCTTAATCCGAGTGATGAATGCTTCAACCGTCTCTCCTTCAGCAAACTTCTCCGCTGCTAGTTGATTCTCCAAGTTTTGAATTCTTGTTTGGTTTCGTGTTTCATACTGACTCCTTAGTACATTCCAAGCATCTGACGCTTTGGTTGTATGCTGAATTAGAGTCAAAACACTGTCAGAACAGCTTGTAACTAAGGCACACAATGCATCTGCATTCCTTCGTTTCCAAGCTCGTAGAAGATCTGCATTCAGAGGAATCATCACACTAGGATTTGATTGTAAATCAAGGCTCAATGACTTAATATAAGTTATACAACATAACATAGGAATGCCCAATGTAGTACAACTAGAAATCATGCCCAATAATGATAGATAATCTATTTCCACAACTTCATGAGCTTCCACAAAGTATTCCCTATCACATTTGAGAGTTGTTACAACTCCCCAAAGATCTCTCTTCACTCTTGGATATTGTTGATGCCTCTCATTCAACACCTTCACTCCAAACATGATAGCATACATATTACCTTCAACATCATCCTCCCCAATTGTCCACCAAATACCAATTGAGGTTGTATCAACTATGAGGATAATAGGCCTTTCATTTGCATAATATGCCTTCTTCAATGTTGATGTAGAATTCAACAACTTCTTTAATCTCCAAATAGGTTTGTATACTTTCTCTCCCAATGAAACTTCTACCCCTTCCTCAAGAACTTATAAAGGCTTTTGACCTCATGTGCAAAATGAAGAATCCATACATTCATCATGTGGGTAATTGAGTTTTTGCCCCTTGTGAAAGGGTACACATGCATACCAAGCCTAGTGGCATCTTCATAGTACTAATATCTCAATTTTGCAATGCCAAGTGAAATTGATCATAGCCAAATTATAAATCTTCCACAGAATAAATAGCCTTGCCAATAAAGGCCTCTACAAACTCATCTACAATAGGTCATGTGCCTACATTCCTTATCATGATCTCATTGACTGGATGCATGTCGATAATTGAGTTTGTTTCCTCTTGTGAAAGAGTACACATGCATACCAAGCCTAGTGGCATCTTCATAGTAGTAATATCTCGATTTTGCAATGCCAATTGAAATTGATCATAGCCAAATTATAAATCTTCCATGCAATAAATAGCCTTGCCAACAAAGGCCTCTACAAACTCATCTACAATAGGTCATATGCCTACATTCCTTTATCGTTATCACATTGACTAGATGCATGTCGATAATAATTGAGTTTGTTGCCCCTTGTGAAAGGGTACACATGCATACCAAGCCTAATGGCATCTTCACAGTAGTAATATCTCAATTTTGCAATGCCAACTAAAATTGATAATAGCCAAATTATAAATCTTCCATGGAATAAATAGCCTTGCCAATAAAGGCCTCTACAAACTCATCTACAATAGGCCATGTTCCTACATTCCTTATCATGATCTCATTGACTAGATGCATGTCCTAAATGAATCACAATGCCCCATTCTTCTTTGGCACTATAAACTAGTGATTCAATTATGAACTGAAGAGGGCTCCAAAATCCTCATCTTGATCTTCTCATTCAAGAGATCTATCAAATTAGGCAAGGATGCTTGAGACATAGGAATCGATTTTAAGATTCCATGGAACATACGGAATTGTAAAGATGAACATAGGAGCTACTGTAGTTGAATCAACAGGGTGTGTTATTTTTGCGAGCTTTTGATTTCGTGCTTTTGCAATTGAAATTGATTTTTAGAGCTTTTTGAAACAACCTTGGATGCTTTCTACAAATGACATGTCAAAAATATATTGCGCATCATGCATTACTAACCCATTCACAATAAAGGGAGCAATGTTGTTGAATAATCACAACAAATAATAACATTCCAAAGTTTTGCATTACCCAAAAGGAGTACAATATCTAGAAAGGTTCCAAGATCTTCATGTAACAAAAAGGACATGTCACACCCTAATGAAGTGCATGATGATGAGTCCTCCAGAACAATGAATGAGCCATGCTTATGTTGGGCTTCCTACATAACGGGGCATATCTTACGTGTTTGCCCTAACACAAAGGCAAGGTCAGTGGGGGTTAGTGCAGGCTGATCTATGACCATGTGCTCCTTGGGTTGAAGGCCAAGTATGTGCATGTACACATAATACATATGTTTGCAAGCAAGAAATGCCTTTTGGGTAGATTCTCTTTTTTGAAAATCAGGACAAGTGCACCTAGGCTCTTCTTTGATGTGCACATCATAACAACTCTCTGTCAAGACTCGAAATACTGAATGTTGTCTCTCAAGTTGCACTACCTCCTCCAAGAATGTCACAACCATGCAACCAGCTGCCTCTATTCTCTTTTGTGCATCTTTGGAAATTCCATGTCTCCACTTGCGTCTTCTCCCGCTTGAACCACATTCTGTAGAAATAGGAGGTTTGCTCTTCTCGTTCCTTGGTGGTGCTGTAAAGTAGGCAAACTTGAAACCAGCCTGTCTTAGGCTGCTACACTCTTCCTTCGATATATTTGTTCCTATATCAACTGGCCACAAAGATGGAACAATTGGTGATGCTATCACTTGTTTCTGCACAGCGTTTGTATGCTTGACATCATGATTACAGAACCATATCCATTGTGCAATGGCCTTGTTCTTATAGGCTCTCTCAGACCAAAAGCATGGTGTGACTAACCCCACTTGCCGACTCTGTAATTTGCTGCTGCAATTCTTTCTACCCTCCATACCAAAACACTTTCTCACACAGTTAGGTGGTGTCCTTCGTAAAGCCCACTCCTCCTGTGCCACTTCTACCTCTTCTACGTGAGTTGACGTTTCCGCATTTGGTGCACTTACTCCACCTGCAAAGGGGTTGATTGGTATCTCCTCATCCTCTTGGATACATATCTCTTCCATCTTTCCATAGTCAAACTGTATACTCCGCGGCCTGCCCCTGATTTTCCTTTGCCTTGACTCCATCACGTATCCCGGTCTATGAGAACTTACAATTGCTCCACCTCCCTTCTTTTTTCTTTGCACAGTCTCCCTATCACCTTGCATTGTAGGCTCCTCGTACAAAGGACTTCCAGCTACAATACCTTGCAACGCCCGTGCAACAGAGGAGGGATTTGGGGATTCCCTTTTGCTGGCACTAGCCAACAAAGACTCCATAGAAGGCCCAGATCCAATAAACCTCCCCGTGGTATAGCCCAACCTCTTTGCACATTGAATATATGCATTCAAAACATCACTAACACATGCATCATAAAGTGATATCTTTCGTTTTCCACCCTCACCTGCTAACCAACTAGCATGGACACTTTCTGATAAGTTTATGCTTGGAATTTGAGCATGTTCCCAAGGACTTTTGTTAGCCTGCAGAGTCAAATCCAAAAATAGAATCAATAGCTCTCCCCATTGCTACATTATGCAACAAATCTTAATGAGCTGGAAAAAATGTCACACTTACATGAGATTCAATTCCTCCCCAGTGGGCAATTCTTTGCTCCCACCATTTCAACCACCTATCCAAAGCCTTGATGTGTTCCTTGTTGACATTTTGTGCCCACCAATCTCGGATAGCAGAGGCCTGAAGTGAGGCTAGTTGAGTTGTCGTTGCTAGCCTCCATGCTTCACACAATTCAATGTGGTGCATTTGTTTATCCACAGTGACTAATTTCTTGGTATGCTTTTGCAAACTTTGCTCCCAATGAAAAAGACAAGAACGCTCCCTCCCTTCCATTATGTTATGAGGCCCTCCATTGTACACAGCCCTTATTGCCATCCAATTCGCACTTGCCTCATCGGACATAAATCCAGCAAAGTCAGGTGGATCATGGCCACATTGAACCATGACAGAATTCAAATTTCTCCAAAACAAGATTTGAGACTCTTCGTCCTCCTCTTTCAATTCACATATTGCAATTACCTGCAATGCTCTCATGCTAGTTCATGATTGATACATTAGTATAGTGTTCATCAACAACAATTTAATTTCAATAAAAGCTTTCATTATGTTGCCACATACCCGTGATCATAAACTGAACAAGACATAGTTGCCCACCCATCAATCCTATGGGTATGATCAAAGTGCACCCATGCACGTTGTAAATCTCCAGTCCCAATTCGCCTCATACGATTCACTAAGTCCACCCCTGATGCTGGTCCCTTGGTGGACATTTTAAACAAGTAGCACTTCTCCTTGGCATCACCTTGTCCTGGAAATCTACTTCCATGGAAAAATGGGAAGACACAACGTTTTTGCAAAAGAAGTATGTTGTCATACCCATCACCAACCACCTGACCTTGTTTGGCTCTCTCTTGTGAAACAATGCCTTTGAACCTATGTGTTTATTAGAGGGTTATTTCAAATGTAGGACATACATTGTAAGCAGAAAATAATAATGCACAAGCCTACCCTTTATTCTGCACAAGTGGCATCATTTCTTCTAGAAAATGATTAAGATCCACCTCTGTCGCCTCCGACTCGTCTTCTTTTGTTAAAGATTCAAACAACATCTGCCGAGCGACTAGCATCTGTATTTTTCGTGGGCCTCCCTTTTCAATCTTTAGGACCGTGCTCACAAGCCTCCGCACCTTGTCAAGGGTTGCCCTCTTAGTGCCATGTTGAACACTGTGAGCATGCTCCCCAACATGGATCACCAAATGTGTCACTGTAGGATCCAGTGGCAACACATAATAGATCATGCATTTGCAAATGGCTGCACAAGTAGCAACATTAAGACAATAGTGACATGTTATCTTGGAGTTTCCCTCACTTGCAGGATAACCCATGCTCACGGTTCTATCCAAGTGACCATGGAAAAAAACATCATTGTATTTTCCCTCTGTTATGTAGTAAGGACAAGTGATCCTAAGACATTGAAGTCTTCCAAGACAATAGCTCAAGCGCACAGTGCACTCAATTGCCATATTTGTCTGTGAGGGCCGCGACCACAGGTGACCATCATATGTTTGTTCCATACCCATCATTCGTTTCTTGCTATCTGTGGCTGGAAGCTCAAAAGAAATTGTGCCATTATACTCGATTGGGAGCTCATCCACCCTTCGTGGAGGTCCACAGAGCGCTAGTAATTTTTTCAATCTACCCATTCTAGCTTTCTCCTCAATGAAGGCTGCAATCGAGTTATCATAGGAAGATAAGTCCTCGCTTTGGCTACCCACACATAGGTCCTCCCCGACATTTGTGTCATCAACATCCTTCTTGTTATCTTAGTGTACGTCAAGACACACTGGAGTTGATTTGCTACAACCTGGAGTACAATCAATGTAGTTGTCAATCTCATCTTCTATTGACTCAATACTGTTAGAGATGCACACATAGTTACTTGAGTGCCTGATAGAGTAGGTGGCTGATAATGTACTATCAATCATATAGTGCGCATGCCCTTCATGATCCCATCTTGGAGACACAGTGACGTTGTTTGCTCCACCATCATTCTCTATGACGGCTTGCAACCCCTAGAATTTTTGTGTTGGAGGCAATAGATTTTGTAGGTAGTACTCACTCAAAAGAATCTCCCCATTTCTTAATGAAACCCTGTGCTCTAAGCAATCACTGGCTAGTCTCCATGTCAAAATAGCAAAACTCGACATGTTGTGCCCTCTGGTGGGTTAGTATTTGATGAAGAGAAGAAAACTCTGAATATAGCTCACAGTGTGTATTTGATGAAGAGAAGGCAACAGTTCACCGTCACTACAAGCGGAGAGAAATCAATAGAAAAATTTACGACTCAACCACCCACCATCCTTCACCTTTATGCACTCATAATTTATTCATGTTGTATTAATTATTTAATTATTTAACGGCTAACTAGTTACCTAATTACGTAATCAACGGCTAACTTCTTTATTAGGGCTATTAAGTCTCTCCTCAACTCTCTCCTCTCTTTCTCAACTCTCTCCTCTCTTTGCTCTCTCTCTCTCTCTCCTCTCCCTCTCTCTCTCTCCCTTCTCTCCCTTCTCTCCCTTCTCTCTTTCTCCCTTCTCTTTCTCCCTTCTCTTTCTCTCTCTCTCCCTTCTCTCCCTTCTCTCTTTCTCCCTTCTCCCTTCTCTTTCTCTTTCTCCATTATTTCTCCCTTCTCCCTTCTCTTTCTCTGTTCTTTCTCCCTTCTCCCTTCTCTGTTTCTCCCTTCTCCCTTCTCTCCCTCTCTTTGTCTCTCTCTCACGACGGTGCCCCACAACTCCTGCAGCTCCTACATCTCCTACAGCTCTCACGATGGTGCCCCACAACTCCTACAACTCTTGCGTGACAGCTCTTGCCCCAACTCTTGCGTGACGGTGCCAACTCCTGCCCCAACTCCTACGCAACGGTGCCAACTCCTGCGCGACGGTGCAACTCCTGCGCGACGGTGCCAACTCCTTCCCCAACTCCTCGTGCGGCAGCTCCTGCAGCTCTCGCGATGGTGCAACTCCTCTAGCTCTCATGACGGTGCGACTGTCCGTGGCTTCGTTCGTAACTCCTGCAGCTCTCGTGACGATCAACGGCTTCATTCGTAACACCTTGGCTTCATGCGACTGTTCGTGGCTTCGTCCGTGGCCTCCCAGGTAACACCTTGAGCCCCCCAATCGTCCGCGTCCACGTGGACGATGGGTGGGCTTAAGCTTTGTCATTTGCTTAAGCTTCCTGTGGGCTACGCTTTGTCTTTTGGTCACGCTTCGTCTTTTGCCTTTAGGTCACGCTTAAGCTTTGTCACGCTTAAGCTTTGTCTTTTGGTCACGCTTCGTGTGGGCTACGCTTTGTCATTTGCCATGGCTTTGTCATTTGGTTATGCGTCGTCGTGTGGGCTACGCTTCGTCGTGTGTGCTACGCTTCGTCATTTGGTTACGAGCCGTCGTGTGGGCCTCCAAGGTAACACCTTGAAGCCCCCCAATCGTCCACGTCCACGCGGACAATGGGTGGGCTTATGCCCCGTGGAAACCGTCTCGTATGCCGTCCCGCCATTTGGTTATGCCGTCTCGTCGTGTGGGCCTCCAAGGTAACACCTTGAAGCCCCCCAATCGTCCGCGTCCAAACGGACGATGGGTGGGCTTATGCCCCGTGGCAACTGTCCTGTATGCCGTCCCATCATTTGGTTATGCACCGTCGTGTGGGCCTCCAAGGTAACACCTTGAAGCCCCCCAATCGTCCGCGTCCACGCGGACAATGGGTGGGCTTATGCCTTGTGGCAACCATCCCGTATGCCGTCCGACGCGGGCCTCCAAGGTAAGAGATTGAAGCTTATGGTCGCATCCGCGCAACCATTGGGTGGGCTTATGCTTCGTCCCATGGCTACAAGCGTATGGCTTCGTCCCATATGCTTCGTGAGAACAAGGTAAGAGATTGAACCCCCCAATCATCCGCGTCCACGCGGATGATCCGTGGGCTTATGCACAAGCATGTGGCTTCGTCCGTGGCTTTGTCTCGTGACCTTAAAGAGATTGATTGTGTTGCTAATCTTAAAGAGATTGATTTTGTTGTTAATCTTAAAGAGGTTGATTGTGTATCTATTTGTAAGTGTGTAGAGAAAGTTATGGCACCTAAAAGAGTGCTTAGAAAGAGAAAGAAATGTGTGTCACCTCATAATAGCTGTGAAGTCTGTATGAAGCTACGTTCAGGATGTGTTCTTGGGCGGATCTTAGAGCAAGAAGCATCATCGCGTTTGAGATTAGTGGACACTCCTTCAACAAAGAAAGGACGTGGTCCAAAAAGATGTGTCTACATTGACGACGAAGCACAAGTGGATGGGGACTCCAATACAATTGACGGGGTTGCGGAGCACACAGGTAGTCACTTATGTGTCCATTTCATTTACATATGACGCTTTGTTCAGTGTTATGTATTAAATATGATTAGTTTAATGCTACTTTTTTTAATTGTTACTTATTAATATCTGCTCCTACAGAGACTAATGTGCAGCATGATAGTCTAGATGACAAAGAAGAGGTGAGTGGTGATAGTGATCAAGGGGAGAATGATGATGAAAAAGAAAAGAAGCACTCAAGGAACTTAGGCAAGCAATTCTCTCTAGGACTGATGAAGGATGTGCTGAGTCAATTTTATATAAAAAAGAGGACGATGCCTCCTCTTGTGCCTCTTTGCAGATTAGTGGCTCATGAGGTAGTCAGATTTGCTACGGATGATGCCCAGTGGTTGATTCCTTCCTTTGATTCCACTGGTTATCTTGAGACTATGGGACACTTCCTTGTGTCAGTTGAAGGTCCAAGAGGGGAGACCATGTCTGTGAGCCAGCAATCTAGATGAATGGGGTCCAATATGGCGTCAAAGAAATGAGGATTTTGAGAGGGCTCTTGGAAGAGAGTGGCAAGACCTTAAGGGTAAAAAGTTCTTGGTTTGGGATGGAAACCACTGGCTTAAAACATGGTGGAAACGCATCAAGGAAAGTAAGTTGTCCACTATACATGCAAGTATTGAATGTTCCTATCCCATTCTTATGTTTGTTGGTTTTCAATTACAGAGTACTCCGACTGTGCTCACTACCATGTTAGTGTACGGTGCCAATTCATTGAGGTGCCCAAGGCAAAGGAAGCAGAGCTACTACTCGCACTAGACACCACCAACGCATAAGTCTTATTCCTTTAACTATGCTCCTCTTTGTAATATGTTACACTTACATTCTCATATTATGCTTTTGTTTGTTTTCAATAGTATTGCCAGAGCTCATGTTACTCCAAATATTGCACATGAGGTGTATATGTTTCAAAAGTTTGGTATTGCAAACAAAGACTCCATTCTAGATAGATTGAGTCTGGCCATGAGGAAGTGGGCTGAGGTTGAGATGAGTATAGAGGCAAGGTATTATCATGGTGTTGCTCCATGGTATAACTCTCCTTGCGGTTTAATATCTCAGCTTGTATGGAATGTGATTTTCTTTCTATGGCTCACTTGTATGAGATGTGCTTTTCTATCTCTAATTTAGTTTTTTTTTGGAATGATAGGATGAATTTCATGTCTTCATCTCAAAAGAAACTGCTAAGCTTGAGGCTCTTGGTCTAGATGAGGTAGAGAGGAAGAAACGTTTGGAGAAGGCTACAAGGGTGGAAGAGGAGCGCCTTAAGGATAGGGGTTACAAATACCTATCCATTGCTAATCCCAAAAATGGTGATGAGTTCTTTAAGTTGTTATTTGGGCTAAAGTGGGATGATGCAAGCATGCTCAAGATCACAAGAGACAAGCTGTATTGTCTCACAAGCTCAAAAATCCCTGCGGAAAGGTAATTTGTATATATAACGCAAGGTGTGTGTATGTGATGCTTTTTTCTTCAATGCTTTCGATTTGCGTATATTGTTGTGCATCACAAGAAAAAAATATTGTTGCATCTTATGATTCTCACAAAGGCCAAAGACCCCCAATACCTGCATTTTGGTGATTATAAGCTCTTTCGGGTTTACATGAAGAAAGAGACATATTGGGCTCACTTGCATTCGGAGGCACTACTTCAGATTGATAGGATACAAGTAGAAGGTCCACAGCTACCAGATTCATTTGAGGAGTTCTTTAAGCTTAACATGAAGAATCATGTCATGCAGGTTGACTCAATGCAGTGCATTCATATTGCTTTCTTAAGTTCTTTCTTAAAATGTATATGTGCTAATGTTAAGCGCTTGTGAAACTTGTGTAGGCTTTTGTACACCTCTTGGATGGAGTGAAATCTTCAGATGTTGCAGAGAAGATGCGAGAGCTTACGTTTTCAGCCAAACATGTGATTTATAGGTTAGCATGCATTTTCATATTAGATTGTGTGTCTGATTTTCATATTAGATTGCATGCATTTGCTTGCGTAATTGGCAAGAATGTTGTAGGTGGATACTACAATGTGTAGAAGAGAAGAGGCTGGATGAAGCTCAGCAATTTACAAGAGAGTGGATTGATGTTCGTGACTAGAACACTATGTATTCTCCATCATTACGTGAGAGAAAATTGACGGCATGGGAGGCAAGTGTTTGCCCTCGGTGGTTGGATTACCCTGTGGGGGTTATCCCTAAGCAAGAGAAAGATCTGCATGACAGTAAGTACTTCAATCTATGTAAACATCTCGTCGCTTTTGTAGCAATAGTTTTTGTGCTCATGCATGGGAGTCTAAGGGTGAATGATACTATGTAGGATTCAAGGAGGGAGTTGATACTCATGAACCGCTTACCGCACCCACCACTGTAGAGGAGCAAGCAACCAAGGCTACCAAAGGTGCCACCCAGGGTACTCAAGGTAATCCAGGGAGAAAAAATGTGCCAGAGTCCTCTATGGCACCCACCACCTCCTTTGTTGCAGATTCATCTCTTGGTCGAGAGAATTGGGAGAGGCGACCTATGACCCGTTTAGTAGGTGAGAAGTCTTATATTAACTTGAAATTCGTGTATGATTATTAAAAATAAATTAATTTGAAATAATTGTTGCAGGGTTCCAGTATCAAACATATGTCGATGCTCTATTAGTGGATGTGACCCAAATTGATAGATTTGCCCTTGATAGGTAGACATGACAACTACATATTGCAAGAACATCAATTTACATGTTGCATATAGCATTGCATCATCGTTTACTTTGCATTAATGACTATATTGTTTTGTGTATAGCATCAACAAGTTTTTTGCAACACAAAAGATGCATCTTTATAGCAAAGATGGAGTTCCATGTCAAGAGGTGGCTCGATTGATATTTGCGGATTTTCCTACGAGCTTGCTTGTGGATGCTCTAGGTCCCATCCCATTGGGTAAGTTATGCTTTCTATCACACAAGGTTTACATCAAACTCACTTCTCATATATCATAATGCCAATGTTGTTTGTAGAGGGCATGACTATTCCCAAGTGGAACACGTTCTCAAAGGGTCTAGTTATGGGTTGTATGGACCTTGCTCGCGAGTATTTGGCCGACCAGGGATTCTTAGTCACTATGTGCTTAGCAGAGCATATAGGTGAGTTTATTACGGATGCAGCAAGAGTGGGGTTTGTGCTTCACCGCACTTGGACACTCATGTGTGACTCCAAGGCTTATCGACATCCCGTTACTAGAGAGGCGGTAAGATAACAAAGTTGGATACGTTGAACGTACAGTTGTATGTTCTAAATAAAGTTTATGTTACATGCTTTAAATAAAAACATGGATCACTTATTCTATTTCCACTCGTGAATAGGTACTTGATCTTACTGTGTGTCTTTGGCATCGTGCTGGTCATGTTGTGCCTTGCTACGACAGAGAGGCTGGGGAGAAGATTTCAGAGAGATTGTTTCCAGCGTATCGTAGCTACATGATGGATGATTGTGTCTTTCCCATGGACGTTGATGGTGTCATTTTCAGAGGTGGAGCAAAGAGGTCTCATCTTTTCTTTCGGTAAGTAGTCTTGCATGTTTTTGCTCTCAGGTTACCTTGTATAGTATTTTCATTGTTTCTACTTGCATGGCCACAAAGATTCTGTATCTTGATTGGTGATATGGTTAGGTGGTTACTAGCTACATTTACAAAACGCTATGACTATGTTTTGGATGTGTTTGCGGGGTGTGGTGGTTTGGCGCGGGCCAGTGCAGAGGAGATGAGACATTGCATGTGTCTAGAAATAGATTATGTGCTTTATGGGGAGTATTTGTCCACCATAGTGTGTGGACCGGTACCATGCTGAGAGAGTGTGTGTTTTTTTTTTCGAGAGACTCTAGACATTTTATTTTGTTACTACTTTTATATATATGTTTATTATACACTTCGTCATGTGACTATGCCCGATTTTGTCTAAGAGATTACATGCATTGGGATCTTTGATTTGTTTTTAGGAAGAGTGTACCTTGCAACTATTTGACACGAATATATTTTACTAGTTTTCCATTGGTTTTGTTTTCTTGATGTGTGTTCATGTAAATGCAACGTGTCGTACTCCTTGAGTAAGACTATTTATATGCAGAATGGATATGTTGCACGAAAAAGCTCGAAAAAAAGAGATTGATTAGAAAAGAACGAAATTGAAAGCCCGCAAAAATAAAATCCCCGAATCAACACAGTCATTTTCATAGGCTAAAAAGAAAAAGCCTTCCCATGCTTTGCTAACATCTACATTTAAAAATCCATTTTTGCTATTGACAAGAGAAACCCATCACATCCAACCTTCAACTCTTTCAATGATTTTGTAGTGAACTTATGCCCCACACCTTGTGGGTCATATAGACTTGGTTGTTTGGAAACTGTCTCATTCATCCCATCACTCTAAAGGGGTAAAGGCAAAGCCACATGATTAATATTTTTGTCAACTATTTTATACTTTGTTTCCACAAGTGCTTCACCCCACTTTTGCAGCCCTTTACATTCCTACTCAACAAATTTACTTATGACATGGAACATATCCAAAGTACAGACATGAATGACATGATTTTCAACCTTGTTTTTAACATTAATGGCTGTTGTAATTTTAGCCAATGTATAAATAAGGTTCAACCCCGCAAAAAACTTCAAAATGCAATCATCTATAGCCAAAATACCATATGTCCTAAGCTCTTTTCCAGCTTGATGTATATATCCCTTTTTAGTCCTACATATGGCTTCAATAATCTTGAATCTCCCTACATGCTTTGTTGTCCATTCTTGAAAGCCAATAACAAAGATAGCTTCCCCTTTTCTTGTAGGCAAAAACATCCTCCAGGCAGCACTACATAGCATTTATTTATAGTAATTCCATATAAAAACCCTTGAATTCTCTAGCATTAGATGAAACATGATAATCTTTGAGTGTATCCCTATTATGAGGATGATTAATACACATTCTTTAGAATTGAATTGCTCTTCCACCATCTCTACTTCTCACATAACATATGAAAAACTGTCATCAATCACTTTAATCTCCATCCTTGTTGACACGATGAATGATTGTACCAATATAGCTTAATAACTACAACAATATTGCATAAAGAAGTGTTGATCATTAGAACATATCGAGTAGTCATTGGAACATTTGAGCATGCAACATAGAGATCCCTATATAAGTTATTGGTGACCCACATACACCAGCCAGGATCCACATCCATTGGCCAACAATTCAGATCCATGGTCTAGTAATGCAATATGTGGCGTCTCCTACTCTCCTATTGAAGAGAGCTCTCTAGCTCAACCCTCGAGACCTACGGACCGCTTATTAGTCAAGCGTTTCAAGCTGAGCGACCATGGCTACCTCTCACATAGTCGACGCGCTATCCCTACCCATGGGGTATAGTGAGCTTACCTTGATGCTCAATCTAGTACCTTCCTCTCTCTTGCACACCGGTAGCTCCACGATCCTTGAGGAAAGCTCAAGCAACTTCAATACCTCTCCATCAAGCTCCATCCTCCATAGCCACGAGAGACAAGAGAAGAGAAAAAGATGAAGAGAGGAGATGGGGAGCTTCTTCTCCTCGATCCCTCACTCTCACACACTCACTCCCTCACTCTCTCACACTCCCTTACTCAAGCACAAGTAGGAAGACAAGAGAAAAGAAGAAGAAGAAGAAGAAGAAGAAGCTTTTTTTGCCACATGCTCAGAATGAGCTCTCATTTCCTTTTTGAACTTTATATACAAAACCCTAAATCCCTTTTGGGCGGTCATCTCCTTATCCCCCTTTTCTTACATGGCCGGTCGTGGCCTAGGCCATTTTTCCCCTTTTCTTACACGGCTGACTGTGGCCATTTTTCCCCTTTTCTTACATGGTCGGTCGTGGCCTAGGCCATTTTTTCCATTGTCTTCTTCTCTTCCTAGCTTAGTCCTACCACCCATTCATGGTTACAAATTGCACAGGAGGGAGCCTGGTGCTCGTTTACAGAGATTTTGGCTTTGCCTTTATATTTAAAGGTGTGCCTTCTTGCTTTTGGCTTCTTGCAACTTCCATGGTTGTATATTGTACTCCTAGTGGTTGTTCCCATGCTTTTAGATTTATTTCGGGTCCACTCTCTTGTAATGCACATTTTCCTTTTTTTTAGCCTTGCACTTTTCCTCTTGATACCTCATTTTTTACTTCTTTCACTTTGCAGTAAACATTACCCCCCTCTTAGTTGAGTGCCGGTCCCATGGCACTGCTGGGTGTGGTGAGTTAGACGGTGTTGCTGCACTAGCCAGGTGGCTTTTTGAGTTTGTATACAAGTCCTGTTGGAAGGTGTGTTGGAGGGATTTATGGTTCTGGAAGGCCCTTGAGTTGGATTTGAGCCTTGGTGTTGGAGGGATTTATGGAACTGAAAGGCCCTTGAGTTGGATCTGAGCCCTAGTGTTGGAGGGATTTATGGATCCAAAAGGCCCTTAAGTTGGATATGAGCCCTGGTGTTAGAGGGATTTATGGATTTTAAAGGCCCTTAAGTTGGATATGAGCCCTGGTGTCGAAGGGATTTATGGATCTGAAAGGCCCTTATACGACCCTTAGTGGAAGGTGTGTTGGAGGGATTTATGCCTTTGAAATTGAAGATAAAGTTGGATGAATCCTTGCATGGAGAGAGGCAGATGTGCGGATCCATCTTTGAAATTGAAGATAAAGTTGGACAGATCCATCATTTGGCCCTCTGTGGTGGCTGCCTTCTCTTGCGCTGCTCCAAATGAGATTCTTTATTCACTTTTTGACTGGGGTTGTTGCGTCATGCCCACCTTGCTTTGTTGTGCCTGCATGATGACATGTCGCATAAGATGGGGAGTGCATTGCATGGATGATGGGGCATTTGGAGCTGGTGGTCAAGGCCTTTGTTTGTACCTGGAAAGAAAAGAATGTGTACTACCTAGGGGTGTTTCTGCCTTATTGTGGAGTGTGTGGTGCCCATGCTTGTGGAACTAGCCCTCGGTGGTGTCCCACACTTGAGGACCCAGTTTGTGCATAAGGGAGGTGCGATGCAGGGGGCTTAGGGTGATAGTTCAAACCATAGGCAAGAATTACCTTGCTAGGTATGTCCTACCCTTGATGTGCCCTAAGCATGTGTTGTGGGGGATGGGCCTAGATATGAAAACCCTAGGTGCAGTGATTGTGGCACTCAAGGTGCTTTTGGGGGGGTTTAGTGTTTTCACTTTTTTTTCTTTTGAGTTGGTGATTACAGCCAGCATTTGGATGCAAGGGGTGCTCTTAGGCTCTACCCTGATTTTCCTTGGATGATTTGCGAGGCAATCTTAGGGACTTAGTCAAAAAGGCATGGCTCTATAGGTATTCCTTGATGCTAGCCTTTGCATTAAGAGGTGTGTTTGACAAGAAAGGATGATTACACCTCATAAAGTCACTATCACTCATGTCTTCAAGGATCCTCATACAAATCGAGAGAAGTAGAGTTGCCCTCATCATGAGCCTAGCCATAGTGTAGCTATCTATTCCTAGGTTAATGTCAAAAAAGAGTGGGGGAAGGTAGGCTTCCTCAGCTTTGTTTAAGCAAAAACCTAATGGTCCTAAGGTAATTACAAGTAGTTATGAAGGTTGGGGGTCTGGGCAGGAAGAGAAATCCTCAAGGAATTGATTGATGGGATGGGCATAAGTCCCTTGAGGTCATGTATTCCTTGGGAGTTGCGGCATTGACATTGTAAACCTTTGGGAAGTCATACCTACCATGCACCCCCTATCATAATCCACTCTATGTTTGTGAGGGTAGGGCATGTAGATAGGATCATTTCGTTCTTCCTGTAGCGTGCTGTAGAAGGCCATCCATGCATCAAAACTGGTGTCCCAAATCCCCTCCACCACTTTAGTTGCACCTCGTAACCTCAGACGGTTTTGGAAACTTGATAGACCTTATCCTGCTAGTAGTCCGTGGGTTTTTGCCTCCATTGTGTGATTACAATGCTCCACTCCTTGACCCATCGGTTCACTAGAGTATTGCCCAAACGAATGATCCTTTCCACTACCTCCAGAGGTAAGACTCGGTCCAAGGCTCATGGGTAAAGGAAGGAGAACTCGAAGGGTCAGGATTGGAGCTCCCACTGTTGCCAGGTAGTCAGCTCTTGCGGCCAGCTATGGGATGGTGATCCTCGCGTAGTGGCATGGGCTCGTCAAGCAGTTGTTGTGGCTGTGATCTTTCAAGTTTCAAATTTCTTTCTAATGCTCCGTGGCTTGCCGTGTCATCTGTAGCCGTAAAGCCACGGAAACTTCTCTTTTTGTCTGTAGTTCCACAGCCGCAGCCTTATTCTCTTCCTTAGCCTTCTCTAGCTGGGCTAGGAGTTCAACCACGTAGGCATCACAGTTCACAACCGGTTGGCAGTGCTGTGGTGGTGGATGCTTCCAACCTTTACTACTTTGGGTCTTGCCTTGAATCGACATCTGTTGTAGCCATCCTTTTGGATCTTGCCCTTGGTGCTATCTCGTGTACTTTCGTGACCAAGAATTGCATCATGGACATGAGTTGAGTGGTGTCCATGGCAAGCACTGGCTCTTGTGTTGTGGAGGTGGTGGTGGCAGTCTAAGGTGTGAGAGTCGAAGGGAGGGGATGCAACGGGCCTTTTTCCTTTCCTATAACAAGTGGGGCTGCTTCAGCACTACCGCTTGATTCACCTTCGTGCCATGGGCTCAAGGTGGCCATTTCTCTGGGGCCATGGGTCTCATCTATAGACCTATGCATGTCCTCCGCCATGTCTTCATCCTTCTTTCTCCTTAGCTCCTCCGTCTCTTCTTTCGCTCTCCTTCTCCTCTCCTCCTTAGCTCTTTGTGATTCTTCTCTCACTTTCTTCAATTCCTCCTCCTCTTTTTGCCTTCATTCTTCTTTCTCCCTTTTGGATCCTTTTTTAGCTCTTTTCAACTCTCCATGTTCTTTCTTCATCATCTCCTCTCTCCTTTGTTGATGGGGCTTCATGGCCTTCTTTTTCTCTTGTGCCTTGGCCTCCTTTTGGGTAGCCTACACTTACTTACCTCCCCATTTACTAATGATTCTCTCCCTGGGTTGCTCTACATCAAGGAGTGGCAACTGCTAGGGTGTATCTCCTATCAAGAATCGTGTGGTGGGGGGACTTGCTTGAGCTATTGCGCCAAAAACACACTGTATACACAAGAGGAATCTCACTCAAGAACACAAGAAGAGAGATGGGGAACAAAACATTTTCTTGTTGATTTTTTCTTCTTCTTAACCCTATAAAATGTAAACAAAGTATAGATAAGATACAACATAAAGGAAAGTGGCCTTCTAATAAGTCAAACAGTGCATAACAGACTACACTAACTGACTAGCACTATATCTTTATCAATTGTAGGTAGGTGTAACAAACCAAATATAATAAGTGATAAGTTAGTGGCCATGTGAGTATCATAATGACCACCAATGTGCTAAGTGTAGACGTGCAAATCCATCTAGCCAGGCGGTCCATTATCAATGTCTACAGGTGTTGAGCTTGCCATCTCAATACTCCCCCTCAAGCTCAACTCTATCTCTACAACTCCAAGTAAGCTTTGGAACTTTCAAAGCTTCTCCGCACCCAATTCCTTTGTGAAAATGTTAGCTATCTGATCTTATGTACTGATATATACCAAGTCAATCTCTCATGCAAGCACCTTCTCTCTCACAAAGTATGATGCTCATGTTGTCACAATGAATGAAAACTGGACCATCTCCCTAGACATACAAATCACCTAATAACTTTTGCAGCCATACCACCTCACATGTTGCCATAGCAGCACCTCTATACTCAGCCTCCGTACTCGATAAAGGAACTGTAGGTTTCTTTTTTCTACTCCATGTAATTGCTGCACTACCAAGGGAAAACATGAATCCACTAGTATATCTTCTGTCTAACATGCTACTAGCCCAATCTACATCTGTGTATCCAAAGACTTGTACATCCTTACGGGCCTCATAAAAAAGTCCATAATGTAAAGTAGACTTCACATATCTCAATATACATCTAATTGCATCCAAATGAGGCTTTCTAGGCATCTACATAAACTGACTGACAAGGCCAATAGCATAGCTCAAGTGTGGCCTTGTGATAGTCACGTAAATCAAACTCTCTACTATCCTCCTAAACATAGTAGGGTCTTCTATCTCATCCCCAATGTCAACACTGGACTTCACATTTTGCTTCAATGGTATTGAAGAGGCTTACATGATGTCATACCATACTTGGATAGCATATCCAAGCAATACTGCCTTTGTGATAGCCATATATCATCATCACATCTAATCACCTCAATACCAAGAAAGTATTTCAGCTCACCCAAATCCTTCATCTCAATTTTCTTCTTCAACAAGTCCTTAAATTCAACAATCCCATTGTCACTATCACCTGTAATAATCAAGTCATCCATATAGATGACTATGATGACCAAACTTGCATCTCCCTTTCTCACATAAAGTGAGTGATTAGCATCAGAAATACAAATTCCAATATTGATAATATACTCTCCAATCTTGTGAGACCATGCTCTAGGTGCTTGCTTTAGCCCATAGAGTGTCTTCTTTAACCTGCACACATATGTGGGATGCTCTAAATCCTCATAACCTGCTTGTTGCTCCATATACACTTCTTCTTGCAATTCACCATACAAGAAGGCATTCTTAACATTCATTTGTTGCAAACTCCAACCTTTGGCTACTACCAAGGCAATTATACATCTAACAATTGCCATCCTAGCAACTGGACTGAATGTCTCTTCATAATCTATGCCATATGTTTGAGCATAGCCTTTTGCAACCAGCCTAGCTTTATACCTATTAACAAAACCATCTGCATTATGCTTGACTTTGTAAACCCACTTACAACCAATAGCTTTCTTACCATTAAGCAAGGGTACCAAATCCCAAGTCTTATTGGCTTCTAATGCAGCCATCTCCTCATCCATTGTTGCATCCCAATGAGCATGACCAATGGCATCCTCAAAAACAAGTGGGCTCAACACCCTCAACTATCTTCACCATATAAGCATAATGGTGAGCTGCATAACCTTCAAATCCAAATCTTTTAACAGGGTATCTAACCCTGCTAGACTTGCGTACCACTGGATCACTTAATGGATCTTTTATATTACTATGAGCTCTCTGTACACCTGGTGTTCTAATTGAAGGAATACCGAGCTCGTCATCCAAACTCTCTGAACCACTAGAATCTCCACCAAATCCCAAATGACTAGTAGATGTATCATTACTATCCAACACTTTCTTCCTTCCTTTGTCTTTGCTTGCAACAATTATAGATCTACCTGAAGATGTGGGGCTACTCCTTAATCTCCCAGACCAAGAGCTCACTGTAGGTGTAGTACCAGATCATGTTTCTGGTCCACTAAGACTCCGTGATTCTTGCTTTTCTTTTTGCACATAGCTATCATGATCATTATCATCATCTTATACATCACCAACAAGTGCATACCAACTACTCATCTCATAAAAAATAACATCCCTGCTCACTCTGAACTCACCTGTGATGATAGGGTTATAACAACGATATCCTTTCTGATCTAAAGAGTATCCAATAAAAATACATTTTTCAGCCTTTGGATCAAGCTTCTTCTATAGCTCATCTGGCACATGAACATATGCAACACATCCAAATACCTTCAACTGTGATACATCGGGCTTCTCACCAATAAAGCATTCTTCGGGGGTCATCCCATGAACTCTAGTTGTGGGAGTTCTTTTCATAATATAGACAGCAGTATGGAAAACTTCAGACCAAAAATGTTTTGGCATATTCTTTTTAGCCATTAATGCCTGTGCAACTTCTGCAATATGCCTATTTTTTCTTTTTGCAACCCCATTTTTTTGTGGGGTATACCTGCAAAAGTAAATTGCCTCTTTATTCCATGAGTCCTCAAGAAGCCACTAAACTCATTAGAGAGGTACTCTCTGTCTCCATCTGATCTCAAGCACTTTACTTTCAAGCCTGTTTCTATTTTAACAATTACCTTGAAAGATTTGAAGTGCTCAAATACATCACTCTTTTCCTTCAAGCCTGTTTCTATTTTAACAACTACCTTGAAAGATTTGAAGTGCTCAAATACATCACTCTTTTCCTTCATGAAATATACCCATAGCTTCCTTGAACAGTCATCAATAAATGTGACAAAGTATTTACTGCCACTAAGAGATACATTTTGTGTAGGCCCCCAAACATTTGTATGCACTACATCAAGTATATTTCTGCTCACTTCTCTGTCATGCGAGAAGGGTTGTCTTGCTTGCCTACCAAACTGGCATTCTTCACAAACTTTATAAAATTCCGCAACTCTAAGAGAAGGCAACCCTATAACCAATCCTTTATATTGCATTAATTTTAGCCTTTGCACATTTGCATGTCCAATATGTTTCTGCCATATTTCAATGTCTACAACCACTCATTTTTCTTTAGCATACATAGCAGCATCCATTGCAGGAATTCTAACATCTAAAGTGAACATGTGGCCAACTCTACTTCCTTTTGTGACCAACCTGCACTTATCATTAAAATCTTCTATAAAATAGCCTTTTGCATAGAATTGAACTTGCAACCCTTGCTCTACCATTTGGCCAAAAGACACTAGATTCCTTGTGATTCGTGGCACATGTAATACATCTATCCGACTCTTTATCTGGCCATCATATAAGGACAAGGGAACCTTTTCAATGTGTGAAATTGGGTGGCATGAATCATCACCCGTCTGCACATAACCTGGATTTTGTATGTCCTGCATCTCTCCAAACCATTCAACATGACTGGTCATATGGTTAGATGCACTTGATTTGACATACCATACTTCATCATGTGTCCCCTTTCCTATAACTGCATTCATCATATACTGCATAACAAACAAACACTCATTTCACTCATTTTTGTCTTCATTCTATCGTGAAGTCGATGTATAGTTTCCTTGCTACAATTTACCACTGCGAATATCATCCTTCTTAGCATAATAACGGGCTATAACATGACATGTCTTGCCACAATAATGGCAAACAATAGCAGAATTTCGAGAACCTCTATTCTGCCATCCACCTCTTCCTCTAGAGCTCCCCCTGCCTCTAAAGTTTCATCAACCTCTTGAAACCTGCATTTCACCAAATTGCTAATTGAACCTGTTTTGCTAGTTATCGCCAGCACGTCCCATACCATGGCCTCTCCAAGAGGATCTACCATATCCCCTTCCTGAACTTGAGTAAAATGCTTGGACATGTTCACCATTTTTTTCAAATGAGTCACCCTACATATTGATCTCTTAGGTAATCATGAGAGAGATTAACTCATCAAAATTTGGAAATGGCTTACGTACGTATACCAAAGTAACAAATGATTTCCATGCCTTCTCATTATTAAGGCCACTCAAAGTGGATGAAACCAAATCATCATCATCAGGCATCGCATCAATTGCTGCTAAAACATCTACAATGCTTCTCACCTTCAAAACATACTCATTGACAGATATTTTTCCTTTCTTTAAGGTATTCAACTCTTGCTTGAGTTGAATCTTCCATGCCTTTGTATTTACTAAAAACATGTTGTCAAAAATTGCCCAAGCTGCATGTGAAGTTTTTGCATTCCTGATATGTCCCAACATCGTATTATCAATGATTGCAGATAGCTAGTACATCACCTTTTTGTCTTTTGCATTCCATTCTTTCCATGCTTTTAATTCATTTGCAGTCAGAGGGATACCCAGCTATGGCTCCTTTTCTTCACCTGAAACAAACTCATAAAGGCCCTTTCCAATAAGGAAGTTCGTTACAGGGAACTTCCATCAAGGGTAGTTATTCTTGTCGAGTTTCTCAATAATGGGATCTCCATTGTTCTCTGCCATTATCGCAAAAAAGGATACAACACAGTAAGCTAGTCTTCTGCAGCCTTTCACAACTAGTGCACAACAATACACAAAGCAAACTTTTTCATTGATTGCTCAATAGTACATGTAATATACAACCTGTTTGCAAATGAACCTTATGTTTGCTTCCTAGCAAACACCTCAAAAATTATAGATTCAAAATGTGTAACCTATGCACCCACTTTCATCAATATAGTCGAAATCATAGTGTACCCTGAAACTGTTGTTCGCAACCTTGCGGCTCTAAAATGGGGCCTGAAATGGCCTCAAATGCCAAAAAGAACAATGGGATTGTCCTTAGGCACATATTTTCAGAATAGGCAATGCTTTGATTGCACACCAAATCGTATAGCAATCTAATATTTTCACTCTACCCTGCTTTCGGTGCCTCCATAGGCACTATCCAAGAGAGAGAGTGGAAGAATGGGAGAGCTTCTTACCCGTTGCTTGCTTGCTTATATCTTACTTCTTCTCCTTCACTTTAGCCTTCAAAAATCAGCCTCTCTTAGTGGTGCGACTCTGATACCATGTCAAGAATCGTGTGGTGGGGAGACTTGAGCTACTGCACCAAACACACATTGTATACACAAGAGGAAGCTCACTCAAGAACACAAGAAGAGAGATGGAGACCAAAACGTTTTCTTGCTATTTTTCCTTCTTCTTAACCTTTTACAATGTACGCAAAGTATAGATAAGATACAATATAAAGGAAAGTGGCATTCTAATAAGTCAAATAGTGCAAAACAGACTACACTAATCGACTGTCGCTATATCTTTGCCAGCTATAGTAGGTGTAACAAACTAAATATAATAAGTGATAAGTCAGTATCCATGTGAATATCATAATAACCATCAATATGCTAAGTGTAGATGTGTAGATCCATCTAGCCAAGTAGGCCATCATCAATGTCTGCACATGTTGAGCTTGCTATCTCAACATCTCCTAGTTCCTTCTCCAATAGTGGCATGCCAATCTTGTTCATCAATGTGTTGTACCTCTGTCCTGAGAAGAGGGCATGGGCCATCTTTGCTTGCATCCTCACATCTGGATTTGGGATGTCTGCTAGACTTATCCCATCCACCGTGCACATCATCCTTATTCATACCCAGTAGTGCATACACGTCTCTTTGATAGTGTTTTTATTTATTGGGGGCAAAAGCTAGGGCCTTCTCCACCATTGCAACACTTAGGGACACCTCTTCTTGGCTTTCTTCTCCTTCTGTCCTGACTATTATTGTGCCACAGTTTCTTATATCATCAAAGCTTCTCAATAACTCTACACACATGCTGTAGTCAACTGCTTGCCCTACTTTCTCCACGTATTTTTGAAGGCCGCATTTGTCCTCCAACTGCTTTACAGTTGGCTCTTCTAGGATGGATTTATCTAGATTCAGCATGTGCTTGAAGGTGAATTGACCGAAACCCCTTGTTTCTAGGCTTAGGCTATACCTCATTTGTTCTTCCTCCGTGACGGGGAGTTTGCCACCTTTATCTTGTCCTGCCATTGTAGGTACATGTCATTTACCATAGTCCAGCATTAATATTCCTTAGATGGCTTTTTGGTGAGTAGAAATTTGATTTTGCTTCCATGAAGAAAATTAACAAGCTGAATTAAAGACACAAAATTTTCAAACAACAACCTATTCATTCCCATTCTTTTTTGCTTTTAACTTTGATTAAGTCTTTTTTTTTCCTTCTTGCCTATGTTCATTTAATCACCTAATCACCTTACCCCCTCGAGAAATGATGAGAATCCTTCCTAGGATTGGACATGGGGGAGGACAGGGCATTTAAGTGCCATATGGTGCTATCTACTTTGGCATAAGCCACTTGTAGAAATCAAGGTTGTATTTCAAGTGGGCATAACGATTGAGATTAGATACACTAGAGATTTTGCAAAACCTCTTTATCACGTGCGATGTTGGTACAATTGAGGTAACAGCTACCATGAGTGCCAAGTGTAGAGTTTGACCTAGAAAGAGAGAGTGGCCACCATTGATCATGCTTTGGGCCATGCGATGTGGGCGTTCGAAAAGGGTGATTTTCGCTTTTGGCAGTGAGTCTTCATCATGGTTCTTTGTGAGGTTGGTCGTCTTGCGGTGACTTGGGCATTGAACACTTTCGTACAAAGACCTCTGTCGTCCTACATCCAGTTGACACTTCATGAGAGTATATGCAAGTCACATGCATCAATTATAATGATAGATGCAACACAAAAGATATTACTTTATCAAAATCCTATGGTATTGACTGCGATGCATATCATCGGCATTTGTGCATATCATCGGCATTTGTTAAAGATGTGACATGTATTAGTAGTAGGTAAGGGAGGTTTGTACAGTTGGGGAGCCTGCCCTTTTAACCACTTAAGGACAAAAAGTTATGGCAAGATGGCCTTTGTTAAGCAGGTTATACAACATAGGGACTATTCTATTTGTATGAGGCGAGGTGAGTTCAGGTGGTGGGGCGACTGGGGCTGTGCTAGTGAGGAGCTCCCATTAGGCTAGGCAGGGAAGATATCGGCTAGGACTTGAATGGTGTAATCCCTAGCCACAGCTATTTCAGGAATGATTTTAAATAATTCATCAAATTCCCTCTTGCTTTAGCTGTCATCTCCTCTTTCGAGCGCCCCATGCCTAAGCATCTAGTGTGGGTCTACACGGCCAAGGTTGCCACTCCCCAGGCATTCCCTTGAGCCTTTGTTTTCCTAGCTTGGGAAGTTTTGGGCCTGTGTTTGGGGTGATGTTGCTTAGGGCCTCTTTTTGGTGCGTACCTCTTAAGGGTGGGCACATATCGCTCTCGTGGAGGTGCTTGTGCCTTATGCTCCCTTCTATGGAGGAGAGCTTCCTTGCATGCCAGTTGCATTGTGTGCTCCATGATGACTACTGTGGGGAAGAAATTTGCAAAATGTGAACCAAGGTTAGGCTTTGAGGTAGGATAGAGTTATTTGCATGAAAGGGATCAAACAGTGGATTATCAAGCTCATATGAGGAGGAGGGGTGAGGTGAGGCATGCAATGTTTGTTGTAGAGGGACAACCCCCGTGATGATATTTGTTCTGCTTCGACTGCGGGGCGTATTCTAGCCACTAGCAGATCTTGGCTTATGCTAAGTTGCGTGGACTGGTTGTGATGGAGTGGAGTAGGGCTCATCCCCCAAAGGATAGACCAAAAAGGGAAAAGGTGTATAGAAGGGGACGATGCCCCATCTACGCCGTTAGAGGTGCTGGTCAGAGCTTCCTATGGCGGTAATGAGGGTTACATGCCCTCCACCTAGAGGCAGAAATGGTCACACGACTTCTAGACATGTGGTTAGAGGAGGACCTGAGGAGCTCATCCTGTCAAACCCAACTCTTCTCCCTACGCTTGACTATCATTTCTTGTGTGTGTTGGTAGTATCTATACACGATCACAAAACTCATTGTTTATTTATGTACATATTTACGAATCCATGTCACTTCGTGAGGATTAAAAACCAATTATAGAACTCAAGATTGTACTGGAGTGTGGCACATGCATCCAGTACTCGTGGTAGCTTACTCAATAACAATAGATATTTTGCACCATCGAGTAGCATGGTACCTTGTTCGAGCCTACTTGCAACATGTAGCTCCTCCTCAATGAGAATATTATCAAGTAGAGTGTTTTCTTGGCTAGTTCCGGCTAAGTCCATACCCCTAATGGCAGTCAGGACTTGAAAGGAAGTTGGCGCCACATAGGTTGGGTCTCTTTGAGACCACCATTTGGCCAATCGCTCCTCTGAGACTGTCATAATCTGGGCAACCAGAGCATTTTCTTGGCTAGTTTCAGCTAAGTCCATACCCCTAATGGCAGTCAAGACTTGAAAGGAAGTTGGCGCCACATAGTTTGGGTCTCTTTGAGACCGCCATTTGGCCAATCGCTCCTCCGAGACTGTCATAATCTGGGCTCCCAGTTCGGCCATTGTAATGCAATTTTCAAACCAACATTTTTCAAAGTGACTTTGATCCTCTGATTTTCTCTTTAGTTGCTCTATCTTTGAGAGATTTCGTTGGCAGATTACATCATTGAATGTCACAGTTAAGCATAGCTTGTCGACTTTCTCGTCAAAGATGAGTTGCATGCATTCATGTAGGAGCCTGTCATAGTGCTCGTCAAGATATTCTTGCTCTTCCCAGGATAGGGGAAATGGCAAGTATTCTTCAAGCTGCTCCCTATGGAATGCGCCCATGTCTGCCAGGATGTAGACATGTGCGAACACTTTGAGCTTAGCATCTAACTCAGTTAAGCATTTTGCGACACTTCTATGTTCAATGAGGGCTTGCTTGATTGCTATCTCATGTAAGGTTCTAGGAGTTTTCCTAGGCTTTAGCATGGCTAGGGGCTTAGGCCTAGATGAGCAAGATTAGTCAATTCTAGGATTTCTTATGTCCTCGGGGTTTCCATGTTTCTCATGAAGCTTTGTTATTGCATCATGGTTCTCCTTGGATATGACTAGTATAGATTTGTCACCCTATTGAGACAGTGTTGTATCCACTCTTGATTGGTCAATGCAAGTTATGTTGTTGGTGGATTGAATGGTACGAGCAACCGTTGATGGTGATGGTTGTTTTGACTTAGCAGAACACATGAATGTTTTTGAGGTTTAACTATTGTTAGGGGAGATGGCAATGGGTTCCTTAGTGGGTGGACTCGATGCTTTATTCCCATGTCCTTTCATGCTCTTGGTCTCAATGTTCTTGGCATCCACAACCACTTGTAACTGTCATTGTGATCGTTGTGTTCTCCTCTTGTTCATGGGAAATGAAGGTGTCTTTCTCAAAGACTCGAGACCCTAAACTAGGTTAGTCGTCGTTGATGTGCTTGGTTGGGCCTTAGCACTCTCTTTCTCTGGTGTGCTCTCATGGGACTTAGCTACAATATGATGAACAGCCTTGCTAGGTTGATTTTTCAGATGTGCCATCTCCTTGGCCACACCTTTGAGAGGTTTCTCCTCAAGCCTAGGCTTTAGGTGCTTCGGGAGTGTTGGAGATATCAAGGATGTTGGTTGGGACACCTCTTCCATCGGTGAATGGCTAAGGACATGTTCCACAAGGGGCATCATCAAAGGCCGTGACTTCTGTGATTCTTGATTGGAAGTAGTAACGGCTAGTTTAGTGGACTGGCACTACTGTTAGTAGATTGAGATGTGAGGTCCTCAGGGCTGATCGAAAGTGGGTGTGTCTTTTGTTGTCCTTTGAGCATTCACTTGTGCAGATCGAGCCTCAGTTGATCTAGTCACATTAGATTGCATAGGCATATCCTTGGGCCAAGAGCTACGGGTGGTGTTATGTCCCACCTCTTGGACATTTGGAAGCTTAGATGGAGATAGAGATTGGGATTGAGCAACTGCACTTGACGACTGCTATTGTGCTTCTTGTGTCCGTTTAGGGAAAGAGGGTGTAGGAGAATTGGGACTCCTAGGTGGTCCTGGCATTGGCCTGAAGATTTCCTTGTAGCTATTAGGCAATTCTATCATTTACTTTGTGGAGTAATCAGCCTTATCATGAGCAACGTTGTGCACGTGATGCTCATTATCCTCTTGGAAATTCAAAGGCTCCTTGGGAACTAATGGTTTTTGTGCACACTCAATGATTATATCTGATGTCTACTTATTAAGCACACTAGGCTAAGGATCTGCCTTTCGAATAGTCATGCTTGGTTTCTTGCCTCGAGACTTGGATTTTTGTTTAGATTTCCTCCTGCGCTTCTTTGCTTTTGATGCAATCCGTCCTTCAACTAATAGAGGAGGTTTAGCAGGGGGTTTGGTCTCCAAATCCATCGATTACCTGCGTAATACCCTTGAGCACATAGCAATGCTTTGGATATCCATCCAACATTGTGCTAGCTCTCCATTGATACCTTTCTCTATAAGGCTTGGGCTTCTTTTGGGGTCTTCTACGATATTTGTAAGTCCAAAGCCCATCCTTGGCATTGTCTCCTGACCCTTTTGTTTCAAGCATGACCTCCCTCACTAGTTCTCTCTATTCAACATGTGCTTGTATCAACTCTTTCAACAAGTCCTTGCTCTCATTAGTAGGCTTGCATGTTATGTCAGCACCTTCCTTGCCTTTCCCTCGAGGTTTTATGAGGTCACCTTTACTAAAGGTAGTGATTATCCTCACACTTGGTAGTGTCAAGTGTATCCTCTATGCTACATAGTTGGCCTCACACTTCATCACCCTTTTGAAAGGTCGTCCGAGGAGGGTTTCCTTTCCACAATTAGCACTATTTGGAGGAACATGGAATAGGATAGAAAAGCTTTCCGTTTCAATGGTTACAAGGATTTTGCACTTCCCCATAAGTGCTTTGTCAATAATCCCAATGTGGGGTTGATCATGGTGTGTACAAAATGATTGATACATTATCACAGAGGATTGTAATAGACAAGGAACTCCATGGCTAAAAAGAGAAGGCAAACAATATGCACACTCAACAAATCTTCTCTTCTTATTATTCATTGCATACAATGGCTATACTTTTATAGAAGAGATAAGGCCTCATTTATGTAGCCTCACACTTTCCATGTGTGTCCCCATGTGACACCATACAACCCACACTTTACATGTGTGCCCTATGTGGCACACTTTACTCCACATCTCTCATCCATATTCATGCACCACACAATATTAAGCACATAAGAGTGCTTTCACATATACACACTCGCAAACATCGAAGCTTACAATGCCAACACCCCCTCTTAGGTGAGGTGTTTAATTTTACCTTGTCACCCATCCAATGTAGCATTGCATGACTGCAATTGCTACTTCTTAACACTCCCCCTAAATGCTATATTGGAGTGTTTATATGACTAGACACATCTAGTCCACCATATGCATGGTTTATGTGCATGTACAATGTTTGTTTGAGCACCACTTGCTCAAGTGAACCTACCCCATCCTTTTTGAACAATCCTAGATGTTAGGGAAAGATATGACAAACCTCAAGGTGCAACAATCATGTGCACACACCACACACTCGCAAAATTATTTTTGAGATCTCAATCTTGGGCAGAGAACCCTGCACAAGCCAATTCTTGTGCAACCTCGTCTCAAATAGACTCTTTTGAGACACACATGCAGGTAGATACATTCATTCTGAGCCTCTAGGTGGGCTCGGGTAGAGTAACCTCATACCATGGATGAAGTACAATTTTTCATTTTCAACTCTCAAGTTTAGCTATCATTATCCACAATACAAATGCGAATTTTTTCACATTGTTTCACACAAACATATTTAGAATGTATAACTTAACTTTTGCTTTGGTGTATGAATGGGGCTTTACACATGCCAAAAACCCAGAAAAGATAAGGTTGCCACATGGCAACTCCTTTGCCCCATTGTCACTGGCAAGCTTCTTCTTTTTTTTTGTTCGACTCTTCGTTTCTGTGCTCTTTCTCTCTCTCTCTCTCTCTCTCTCTCTGTGCCCTGCTTAGAGTGTTTCAATAATGCACTTATTGCTATCAATTATATATTCTCGGAATCGAAAGCTTCTCTAGCACCAACTCGATGACCAGGGATGCCATGATCGAGCTTATGTATAGTCATCCAGGATTGTGAGGTAGATTGCCTATGAAAAACGCAGAAGAGGAGAAGAGAAGCAGCAAAACTTTGCGTCTGATGGGGGCTCCGAAGCAGAAGTGGATGCCGAAGCAAGAGGATGCCTTGCGGGCAGGCGTGGAGAAGCATGGCCCATGACACCGTAGGCAAGGGTGTCTGTGTCGGTGAAGCCCGCAGTGTCACCGGTCTACAGAGCGGAGTCACGATCCTCCAACTTTAGGCCTGCAAAGGCCTTCCGATTCGCCAAAGGGGCCAATCCAAACCTTCCTGCGAATAGCATCATTGTTGTGGATGCCACCATGATCAGGTTCGTTGGAGAGTTGATGAAGTTGTAGCGCACACGCAAGAGCTCCCTTGTTTTGCACTCGTAGGGAGGGCAAGCACGCAGGAATGGAGGAGAAGGAGACAATGCTGGTCTTGCTGGCCTTGAGGCCTCAGAAGTCACAGGTGGAAATGGAGGAGGGCAAGGCCAGAGCTGCCTAAGCTGTGGCCATCGCATCTTCACATTCACACACCTCTCTGATGCTGCTGCTTCTCTTCTTCTTCTTCTGCCACCTCCGTTGCTGCCGCTTCTTGAGTTAATCACTCAATCGCAATAAATTTCTTGACCTTTGCAACCTTATTTGCTACAAGGTCTTCTGAATAGTCTTCGATTCGTTTTCACCCTTCTGAACAGTGTTGTATGCTATTTTCTTGGAGCTTTGTGCAGTCTGCATGCTGACATCATCATGAACCCTTGCATTGTCATCCCGGTCATTCCATCCACCTGCTTTGGTATTTATTATCTTTTCAGCATGTATCTTCAAGGATGCTTTTACCATGCTTCTCTATTTGATAAGCCTCCAAGGTGCCAACCATGTGAAAGCCTTCCTTGCTTCCACTCTGAATTCTCTTCCTTGAGCATACACATGAGACATGCCTCAGCCGACATGCTCCATCTTGGATTTTAGCCAATCAAACACCACTTGCCATTCCAATGACAGCAAGCATATGCACCTTTACATGCTCCTTGCTCAATAGCAGGAGCCAATAGGACAACAATGTCCACAAAGAGAAACCCTTCTATTCTTTGAGCATTGTTCCATGTTCAACAACAATAATCAAGAGGCAAAATGACCAAATACCTTTGACTCCTATTAGTAGCTTCTTTGTTGACAGTGGCTCCACGACTTGTGCTAAAAAACTCCATTTTCAGCCTCCATAATTCACAACTCCTTGATTTGATGTTGATGGCCTCTTTGTAATCCTAAAAATTTTCAGCTCCCTCATTTGCAATCATAATAGTAATGAGTGTGCAAGATTTTTAAGGAAAGAATGGCTAAAACATACTAAGGCTAAATTCAAGAAAACCACATACAATGATATCTACACATATAAGTACACCATGATCAATAGCCCTAAACCTTGGCTCTGATACCATGTCAATAATCCCAATGTGGGGTTGATCATGGTGTGTACAAAATGATTGATACATTATCATGGAGGACTGTAATAGACAAGGAACTCCATGGCTACAAAGAGAAGGCAAACAATATGCACACTCAACAAATCTTCTCTTCTTATTATTCATTGCATACAATGGCTATACTTTAATAGAAGAGATAAGGTCTCATTTATGTAGCCTCACACTTTCCATGTGTGTCCCCATGTGACACCATACAACCCACACTTTACATGTGTGCCCTATATGGCACACTTTACTCCACATCTCTCATCCATATTCATGCACCACACAATATTAAGCACATAAGAGTGCTTTCACATATACACACTCGCAAACACAGAAGCTTACAATGCCAACATGCTTGGGAGTGTCCCCCATAAGGACTAAGAGTTGCATTAGTCGGTGCGAGCTCTAGTTGGCCTAGTAGAGTCCATGCTTCATAGGTCAAGATATTAAAATCAGCTCCTTCGTCGATGAGAGCGTCGACACAATGCTCCCTTTTTGCGGTGAGTTTGACCCTAAGATAAGCAGGTGGTACCATGTCTTCATCTTTTGGGTCTTGGCTTGTAGATTCAAGCCTTCTGATACATGCCCTTGAGCCCCCAATTACATGACCAGATGTGGATTCTCCACTGATTTCCTAGGTCATCTGTGTAGTGTTGTTCAAGGTGTATCTATCATTAAGATTGTCATGTTTAGTCATCCTCGCAATTGTAGCTTGGTTTTGGTCCATTCCGCTTTGACTAGATGCAGTCTGGACATAGCACATACGTGTTTTTGCGGTGTGGCCTTTTTGCCCTTGTTGGCTAGATTGGCCCATTGAGGTTCTAGGGTCTTTGTTTGTCTTTGTTCGGGTATGGGCTTTTGGTTGTTGTTTTGCAAGTGAGGATCTATGCCTATGCAAAGCCCTTACTACACTAGGATCTAATTTGGAGGACCTGTCGTGGCACGTGTTTTCTCTCCAACCTACTTGGGGAACGTGCGGAGGGGGTCTGGGGCGGCAGTCCCCCTAGCCCGTAGGGCCATTACGGTAAATGCCATGCGCAATTTGAAGGACCATTTGTAGCCAAGTTTTGAACTACTTGCTCTAGATTTCAATCTAGTAATAGATCTATGATGTGCTTTTGGCTCTATTTGGTCTCTGGTTGGTTTTAGAATCTATAGGTTAGAATTTTGAAAAAATCCAAATTTGGCCCATCATGTCCAAATTGCAGGGGCCGAATATCCGATTCGGCCCATCCAAATGGCTGAGGGCCGAATGCAACTGGTCCAAATGTCAAATTTGGCTAGGTCGAATGTCAGCTTTTCCGAGTGGGTTGGGTGGCCAAATCAGTAGGGCCGAGGGGCAAATCAGGTGGTCCGAATGGTTGATTTAGACAGGCCAAACGGTTGGTGTCTGAGTCAACTGGTCTGAGTCAAGCGGGCCGAGGGCCAAATGCCAAGTTGGGCCAAATATTAAGTTCATCCGAGTGGTTTGAGAGGATGACAGGCTGAGAGCCGATTCTGGGACGACTCGACCCAGAATTGTCATCACTCGAACGGGTGGAGCGCGACGCATTTTTCGCTGGGCTTGACCCAGAATTGTCATCACTCGGACAGGTGGAGCGTGATGCAATCGAGGCCTTTCTACTGGCCGAGCACCTCCAGATCCAAGCTACTCATGTAGGGGAAGGTGTGGAATTACCTATGGTGGGCAAAGAACTCCTCGATGGCCAGATCAAGGCAGGTCCACGTAATAAAGCTCTCTCTCCCCCTCTCTGTCTCTCCAACTCTCTTGAAACCCTACAATGCAAAATGTGGTCTTCCTTGCCACTCTTGGCCCCTTATCACCCTGCCTAGACTTGTAATCACCTTGGTTTTGCTCCCCTCATTAATATTTAACCCAAAATTTTATTTTTTGCCCCTCTTTTCCCTGTTTCCGCATGTTATATAGCAACAGAAAACCCTACTACGTGCTCCAATGTTTTGCTCCTATCCTACCTAAATGCAAGAAAGAATCACTGTAAGGTGCCCGCCCCATCAACTGTCCAAGCACGCTTTTAGCAATCTATTGAGAAACGAATCTAAGTGTCGTTGCCCGGCACTCCCATGGAATGTTTCGAGTTTGTCACTTAGGGTTTTTTGAATTCGCCTCGCAATGGAACGTTTACGGTTAAACCCACTAGGATCGACCTGAAATTTGGGCTCCTAGTAGCCAAGGTCTCCTAACAGCATTCTAGCGTCGGATGCTGGACATCTTACTTTACGCAGAGGTACCCAAGCCAAAGCAGACCCATGCCACACTTGGTTCAAAGAGAATGGGAAACGAGAGGGATGTGCTGCTCAACCTCTCTGCCCGTAGGGCATAGTCCCATTCCGGTCCCCTAAAATGGCATTAATTGAGTTCTAACCTAACAATACCTAAAGGTCGAATGACGGTAAAATCTTGAGAGAAGCCTCCCAGTTCTGTGGGACCACCCTACCGTAGGATGGACCCATCGGGGGTTTCACCCACCCACTTCCCTTAATAGCTTTAGTTTTCTAATTAGGTCCTACCACATTTATGTATGACACTTAAATTCAGCTTCATTAGTTGAGCCTTTTAGGGAACATGGTTCGTTCGCATAACTTATAGCACAGACACAAAAACAGAGCAAGCAATCTATAGGCAAACAAGTTCAAACAAGTTTCTTAACTTATCTTCAAGTTAATCTTTGTCTCCTGCCCATATAGGAGAAATTATGTATCCCTTCTGTCCAATAGAAGCATCTCTTCTGCCTTGCAGAAGTAACTGGTCCAAATCACATGGCACCACAAATTCAATTCTTTATCTAGAATAGAATCTCCCAACATGCCCAAATTTTGGGGGCCACGGAGGTCTTCAACTCCAGAGCTCCACCTGACTCGCGAGCTGTCTAGGAGAAACATCATTCTCGTGGTTGGCCTTTTCACTACTTGACCTTCGGCCCATGAATCGAGCAGTGCCCTCTTTGGGTTAATCCGCAGTGCAATCATGGAGATGATCCACCCGTGCAATATATCCTTCCTTAATTAAATCCTTTAAGAATCCAGCACAACAAGGCATTCAGTCCTAATATCATTTTCTATGAAAGCATTCATTTATCCCCATGGCAACTTATCATCATAGACCATTTCCATGCATTTAGCATAAATCACAAGCACTTGGAACAATCATCCAAACAACAAACTAACAACCAGTTGAATGTAAAAGAATTTAGGATGTTGCTAGGTCAACCAACAAAAAAACCAATTGTATTCTTGCCAAACAATGCAAGAATAGTCGCGATAACATTATCATCATATATCTACTCTTCCCCTTGGGATCAAAGAGCGATTCTATGTAAAATTTACTTAACATTTGTGTGCATACTTTTTAATGTCATGATTATGCCATTCATAACCCTTGACCGATTCCTCCTTGTAATGTTAGATATGATCAATGCCCCTGCACCCTCATTAGGTGCTACCAATGATCCATGGTGCTCAAAGTTATAAGGCCCCGATTAGGAGGAGAAGCCAAGTGTGAGCCCAGACATTGGTGGAGTCCTGACTTGTATATCAGATGAGTTCTATGTGACCGGATGGCAAAAAGGTGACCATTGTGGGTCTAATCTTTGGGTTAGATGGAGTGGTTAAGCTGGTAGCAACTTGAGGCGCATTGCATTGAGTTGCGGTGTAAGGGCTGGGGGGTCCCAGGGGGGCCAGCGGCCCCCCTAGCGGGGGTTCGGGGGCAGCGCCCCCTGCCCGATGGTAAAGGGAATATTCCTTGGAATATTCCCTCGCCGACTAGTGGAGGCTCATATGGTAGGTCGGGTCAGCAAGCCGACCTAACGACCTTCGCGGGCTATAAAAGCTAAACCCCTTCACAGCCATCACTCACTCATCTTTCACCCAGTCAGAGTTGTTATTCCAGCTAGCCTTAAGCTCTTCACCTATCTTCTGTCTAGATCACCATCTAAGCTTCACACAGTGGAAGCACACGGGTGGACAGAGCCATCTTTGTATCAGTTGTTTGGAGTTAAAGAATTTACTGATTCTCCTCTTATCTGTTGTGTACTCTCTATCTCTTTCTCAGATTCTGTTCGCTGCGTCGTGTAATATTTTACATGGTATTAGAGCCCAAGGGGCTCTAGAGATCGGAGAGTGTGCAAGAGGTAAAGGCTTCAACAACAAAGAGAAACTATGTCGACTCCGAGAAGCGGTTCTGGTGCATCAGGAAGCGGTGCAGGAGGTGGTATCGCTGTACCGGCTATTCAAACACTGAGGATTCGTCCACCAACCTTCAGCGAAGGCAAGTTAGATGGTACGAACTACACCTTGTGGAAGTTCAAAGTTACAACTATCCTTGATTCTTATGAGCTTCTGGAGACTGTGCTGGGGACTGACGCAGAACCACAGCCTACCCCCAACCCATCAAATCCTAGTGTGATGATTCCTCCAAATGCAGATCTTCTACGAGCTTGGAAACGAAGGAAAGCAGATGGATTGTGTGCCTTAGTTACAAGCTGTTCTGACAGTGTTTTGACTTTGATTCAGCATACACCCAAAGCATTAGAGGCTTGGAATGTACTAAGGAGTCAGTATGAAACACGAAACCAAACAAGGATTCAAAACTTGGAGAATCAACTAGCAGCGGAGAAGTTTGCTGAAGGAGAGACGGTTGAAGCATTCATCACTCGGATTAAGAATCTGCGTGACCAGATGGCTGGTGCTGGGATACAAAAGACTAGCGAAGAGCTAGCTCGGAGGTGTCTTCAGATTTGTCCACAAAAGTTTGATGGACTAGTAACTGCCCTTAATACTCAGGTGAGACCTCAAGCTTTGACTTTTGAGGAGTTTTGTGCATTATTAATGGAGGAGGAGTTGAGGCTGAAAGCCCGAGAAGGAAGCAACAATGGAGATGCTGCATTCTCTGCCAATGCAAAAGGCAAAGGTGTTTCCTCCACCAAAAATGATGGTGACAAAAAGAAGAAGGGCGGCAAGAAGAAGTTTCAAGGAGAGTGCTTCTACTGTAAGAAGAAAGGACATGCAATTGCAGATTGTCATGTCAAGAAGGCAAATGAAAAGAATGGTACCCTTAAAAGTAAAGGGAAAGAGACAGCCAATACGGCTGAAGCAGAGTTGGAATTATTCATGGCGACCATTGAGGAAGTGTGCTCCTTGGCACAAGAAGAATCTACCACTGACTCTTGGGTGTTGGATAGTGGGGCCTCTCATCACATGACTAACAAGAAAGGTCTATACAGTTCTATACAGCCTCTACAAGAATCCATCACTGTGACGGTTGGAAATGATGCTAAATGCCCTGCTGCGGACACATGTACTATTTCTTTTGTTGCTGCAAATGGTGAAGTCAAAAAGCTTTCAAATGTGTTGTATGATCCCAAAATCAGGAGAAATCTCTTATCAATTGCTGCCATAACTGATCTTGGTCATGAAGTGAGGTTCAAGAAGACAGGTGCAGAAATTATTGATAGTGCTGGAACAATTGTTGGCAAAGGAGAAAGAAGGAACAACCTGTATGAGCTAAGTGCTCTTACAGCCACCACTGGAGTGGGCACAAGTAAGCTTTGGCATGAAAGGTTTGGACACATCGGATTTGCAGTATTGAAGGAGATGCAAAAGCAAGGTATGGTTGCTCACCTACATACAATAACTGAATTGAAGGAACCATGTGAAGCTTGTATGATGGGCAAGCAACAAAGAAAGGCATTTCCACAAGAAAGCAAGAATAGAGCACAGGCTCCTCTAGAGTTGGTGCATGCTGACTTGTGTGGTAAGATGCCTACACAAGCCTTGGGAGGATCTTCTTATTTTATGTTGATTGTCGACGACTACAGTAGGAAGATGTGGGTGTACTTCCTTCGTGATAAGGCTCAAGCTTTTGGTAAGTTTAAAGAATGGCTAATACTTGTTGAGAATGAAACAGGGAAAAGTGTGAAGAAATTTAGAACAAATGGTGGTGGTGAGTTCAACTCAAAGGAGTTTGAAGGCATTTGCAAGAGCAAAGGGATCAAGTGTCAATTGACGACGCCTCACACACCTCAGCAGAACGCTGTTGTGGAACGCACGAATCGCACCATTGTGGAGATGGCAAGATGCATGCTAAAGGGCAAGGGATTGCCTAACCATTTTTGGGCTGAAACTATTAATACTATAGTCTACATTCTAAATCGGAGCTATACAAAGGCTCTCAAGGAAAAAACACCTCATGAGGCTTACACTGGTAAGAAACCATCTGTCTCACATTTCAGAATTTTTGGATGTGAATGTTATGCACATGTTCCAGATGAGAAGAGAAACAAGTTACAACCAAAAAGCAGAAAATGTATCTTCTTGGGTTATAGTGATGAGCAGAAGGCTTACAAATTATATGACCAAGAGGCAAAGAAGATCATCGCGAGCCGTGATGTGGTGTTCAAGGAGGAGCCGCATACAGTGGAGGAGGAGAAGGCAAGTTCTTCCACTTTATCATCAAGCGAAGAAGTAGTTCACTATGAACTTGTCCCGAGAGCTCTCCCTATCCTTAAAGAGGAGGAAGCATCATCTTCAGATGATGAGGAAAAAGTTCACCAACCTGACATCACCCCACCCAACGGAAAAGCCATTGCTGCGCTGGGTGAAGCAGCTCTATGACCACAATAATCCTATGCCTGCATCTGTTGAGGAGAAGGCAGATGGACCAAGGAGGTCTCAGAGAATAGAGGAGCAAAGGAGGGCTTCTGCTCACATAGTCAATATGGCCTTGATGGTTGAGATTATGAGAGAAGTAAAGGAGCCAAGTGACTTAGAAGAAGCACTTGCAGATCCATCATGGAAGGCTGCTATGCAAGCGGAGTATGACAGCATAATGTAGAATGACACTTGAGAGCTAGTGGATCGACCAGCAAAGCGGAAGGTTATTGGCACCAAGTGGATCTGGAAGGTAAAGTACAAGGCTGATGGTACCTTAGAAAATTACAAAGCTAGACTGGTTGCCCAAGGATTTTCACAAGTTGAAGGGTTTGATTTTCAAGAGTCATTTTCCCCAACTGCCAGAATGACCACTATTCGCACGGTACTTGCAGTGGCTGCCCATGAGAAGTGGCCAGTGTACCAAATGGATGTTAAGTCAGCGTTCTTAAATGGTGACCTCAAGGAGGAGGTGTACGTGGCTCAGCCACCACGGTTTGAGGCCCCCCATTCTGAGAACAAAGTGTGTAAACTGAAGAAGGCATTGTATGGGCTGAAACAAGCCCCCAGAGCATGGTACCAGCAGATAGATAGGTTTTTTTTAAACCTAAACTTCAAAAGATGTGCCTCAGATGCTAACTTGTATGTTTACAGGGATGGTAAAAAGTCTATAGTGATTGTCCTATATGTGGACGACCTTCTTATTACAGGTGACTATGAAGATATGATCAACCAAACTCGAAAGGCTTTGAGTTCTGAGTTTGAAATGACAGACTTGGGCTTGCTGCACTATTGTTTGGGGATTGAAGTCTGGCAAGAGCCAGGAAAGATCTTCATCTCTCAGAAGAAGTATGCATGGGAGATCTTGAAGGCATTTGGCATGACCGAGTGCAAGGAGATAGCTACACCTATGGAAGTGAATGCAAAGTTATCCGTCGAGGATACATCAGCACTAGCAAACATTGGGAGGTATAGGAGGTTGGTCGGCAGTCTGATCTACTTGTGTAACACCAGACCAGATATCACTTTTGCTGTTGGTGTTTTGAGCAGGTTCTCAAACAAACCTCATGAGAGTCATTGGAAGGCTGGGATGCGGGTGCTCAGATACTTGAAGAAAACTCTTGACTATGGTATCACATACAGTTTTGGAGCTTCTCTTGTGGGGAACTGTGACTCAAATTGGGCAGGAGACATTGATTCCAGGAAGTCAGTTTCTGGTTATTGTTTCTCTTTAGGTTCAGGAATTTTCTCTTGGATTAGTAAGAAGCAACCAACAGTGGCATTGTCTTCTACCGAAGCAGAGTACAAGGCAGCTTGTTTTGCTGCATGTGAGGCCGTATGGTTGAGAAGGATTCTATGGCATATGGGAGTGCATGATGAAGAACCAACTGTGCTGAGATGTGACAATCAGAGTTGCATCACCATTGCCAAAAATCCAGTGTTTCATGCAGGCACCAAACATATAGAGATCCAGTATCACTATGTGCGTGATTTGATGGAGGATGGGATAGTGGAATTGGTCTACTGTCCAACAGAGGAGAATGGAGCAGATATCTTCACCAAAGCACTTACGAAGGATCTGCTTCAAGTTCATCTTCAGAGACTCAGCATTGGGCCGAGGAGATAGTTCACCTATGGGTGGACATTGAGGGGGGGTGTTAGATATGATCAATGCCCCACCCTCATTAGGTGCTACCAATGATCCATGGTGCTCAAAGTTGTAAGGCCCCCATTATGAGAAGAAGCCAAGTGTGAGCCCGAAAATTGGTGGAGTCCTGACTTGTATATCAGATGAGGTCTATGTGATCAGATGGCAAAAAGGTGACCATTTTGGGTCTAATCTTTGGGTTAGACGGAGTGGTTAAGCTGGTAGCAACTCGAGGCGCATTGCTTCGAGTTGCGGTGTAAGGGCTGGGGGGTCCTAGGGGGGCTAGCGGCCCCCCTGGCGGGGGTTTGGGGGCAGCGTCCCCGGCCCGATGGTAAAGGGAATATTCCCTAGCCGACTAGTGGAGGCTCATATGGTAGGTCGGGTCAGCAGGCCGACCTAACGACCTTCACGGGCTATAAAAGCTAAACCCCTTCGCAGCCATCACTCACTCATCTTTCACCCAGTCAGAGTTGTTATTCCAGCTAGCCTTAAGCTCTTCACCTATCTTCTGTCTAGATCGCCATCTAAGCTTCACATGGTGGAAGTGCACGGGTGGACAGAGCCATCTTTGTATCAGTTATTTGGAGTTAAAGAATTTACTGATTCTCCTCTTATCTGTTGTGTACTCTCTATCTCTTTCTCAGATTCTGTTCGCTGCGCTGTGTAATATTTTACATGTAATTCCTCTATCAACAAACAAGCCATATGCAACTAGGTGTAATTAACTTTCCTTAATACATGCACTTTGCAAGCTCAAGCTTTTGAATACGTGAGATAAAATTTATCCCTTCCAATAACCTATACTCATGCATCATAGTATGGGGCCCAATGTACCTCATACGAGAATCAAAACAAGCATCTATCAATTTGGAAATACATTACTTACGACCGGAACCGCAGTTGGATTGATAGTGATGCCTTTGCCCGAAGCTTCGTTGCTAGTTGTAGGATTGCCATCTGCACATGACATACTTCGCTTGGAGGTCATCATCCGCAAGTAGACTCAAGAGATTAAGAAGGAAAAATAGATTTGAGATGGGAGAGGGTAAGAGAAGATGGTTAAGTCGAGGATCGAGTTAGAGGGAATTTAGCTAACTCAATCCCTTGCAGCCTCTCGGGGTGACTCTTCTCTCTCTCTCTCTCTCTCTTTCTCTCTCTCTCTCTCTCTCTCTCTCTCTCTCTCTCAAGCACTCCCTCACAATCTCTTGGAGGGGTATCCTTCTCTCTACCTCTCTCTCGCAGTCTCTCGGAGGTCTCCTTATGCTCTCTTGTGCCTCCCCATGCCTCATATTTATAGTGAATTAGAGAAGAGGGCTTGTGGCTGAGAAGTGGAGCTCTTTGTGGAGGGGAATCTTGGAAAGATCAGTGATCTGATACTCAGATCATAAATCTAATGGTTCCATTGGCTCTGAAAGGGAGGTAAAACTTCCAAGACACTTGGATACTTGGTTAGAAAGCTTTTAGTTCACTTCTTCTTTTCTCTATTCGAAGTATTGTTTTCTGTCTATAAATTGCGATTGTGGTGCGCGCGATTTCGCCAATCACTTTTCTTTATTTTTCTTTTTATAAAATCTCCAAAACTAACTAAAAAATCACTTGTCTTTTTTTTTAAATGGCATCCAGCTAGAAATCTCCATATCTTTTTTTTAGGATAATATCTAAAATATACTAGTTTTACCCAAAATCTAAATATTTTTGGACCATCCAAACTATACACATTAATACTAGTGATTAATATAGCTCATAAGTCTCATTCACATTATAACTTAAGTGAAGGGTGGCTACGGTCCTTGTCAATCCAAGAAAAATATCAGATTTACGACTCTTGATTTTTTAACATAAATTTTTAATTAAATAAAAATATTTAATTATTAACATTTGTTATTTTTTTCTTTTTCTTTTTTTAGTTAGTCTTTAGTTAGTAATCTTACTAACTTAATAATTGACTAACTAACTTTCGAACTGACCTACTAACTTTTATTGCGTGGAAATATTACAATGACAAGGGAAATACCTACACTACTCCAACCTGCTTTTTCAAGTCCAAAAACCAAAAACCTTCTTGCTATAAGGAGATCAAATACCTTTTTGAACTCCCTCACTTCCTACCTACCTACCTCAAGCACCGGTTCGGGGAAAACCCTACTTCGATGCTCGATTCAAAGTGTGCAAGTGCTCAAGGCTTGAATCCGTTGGTCACAGCATGGTCCCGGCATTGGAACCAAAATATGGGAGCCCTCACTCAACTGCCAAGACCCACAGACCGCTTATTGCTTCAAGTGTCTACCTCTCACATAGCTGATGCACCATCCATATCTACGGGTGTAGTGAGCTTACCTCCATGCCAATTGAGTTACCTCCTCTCCCACGCATTCTGGTAGCTCCACAATCCAAGTGCAAGCTTCAAGCAAGCTCCATCCACAAGCTCCACGCTCCAAGTTCCATTTCCATGAGCAAGAGAAGAGAAGAGAAGAGAAGAGAAGAAGAGAGGAGAAGATGGAGCGCTTCTCCTCCTTGGTCCCTCACCCTTACACACTCACACTCTCACACTCCCTCTCTCAAGCACAAGCTCAAGCAAGCAAGAATAAGAACAAGAAGAAGAAGAGGAGAGCCACTTTTGGCCACACACAAAAATGAGCTTCTCATTCAATTTTCAACTTTATATACAAAACCCTAAATCCTTTTTGGGCAGTCATCCCCTTATCCCCTTTTTTACATGGCCAGCCATGGCCTAGGCCCTTTTTCCCATTGTCCTCCTATCTTCCTAGCTTCCTTCCTACCGCTTATCTACCTTTACAATTTGCACAAGTGAGAGCCCGACGGTCTTTTATACGAGTATTAACATGTGCTTCTCTTGTGTGCCTTTCTCCTTGATTTAGGACTTTTTTGCACTTCTTGCATTTTCGGATTCTTCTTGGTGTGCCTTCGCCTCCCGTTTCGCTTTTGCCTTGGCCTTGTCTTCTACTTCAAATATTTTCCAGATTTTCCACCTTTGTTCATTTTAGGGTTAGCATACATTGATAGTACCTACCACTGCACATTGTAGGTGGTGGGCACCTACCACTGCACATTGCAGGTGGCAGGCACCCATCATTGTCACTTTATTCTTTATTCTTTTAGTGACAGTTTGAATAAAGGAAGGCCTGGTCACACATTGTGACTATTGGAGTTCCCATTTGGTCTCTCTCTCTTTCTTGCTCTTGCTCTCCCACCATAGCTCTTCCAAGCAAGCTTCAATCCTTGTCACCTTTCAATTGGTATCAGAGCATGGTTGTTTGAGCATTCCGGCTTGGTTCGTGACTCCTTTAACTTTCTATCAATTACCTATACTCATTGGGTCTCCTTCTCGGTAGCCATAGACAACTCTCCCGAGCTCCCATCACTCCCCAACTTCCCAAGCACCTACTCGACCCATTTGGGTACCCTCAGGCATTCCTTCAAAGGTATTGGAGCTCTCTTTTGTTATTTTACTTTAGACCATAGGTTTTGTGAAGCAGGGCAACCATGTCCTCTTACTTCTTGTGATGCCTACTCTCTACCAATGAGTTTTCCCTTCAAGAGGGAGCTCCTAGGGGTCCTTGACTACTCCCCAACCTTGCCTTGACCTTGCCCAGCCCTCCACAGGCCCCAGATTAGTTTGGGCTAGCTTGAAGACCTGCAAAAAATTTCATTTTTTACTTCAGTCCTCCCTTGGAACGCATTGGCAACTTAAAAACACTTCATTTGGCACTTGGAACAATCCCTTGATGCTCGACATTGGTAGTTATCATTGGCATTGATTTGTGGACTAATTTACCTTAGTCCAAGACTATTTTCCATGATCCATAGGTAGCCACAAATAGTGTTACATCAACACTTTATGTTTATGTTTGGTTAGCATTGACATTGGTTGCTCAGTTGGTCCCTAATGTGCCTCGAATGCTAGGGGAATGTCTGCCTATGATGTGAGATGCTTTTGGGGTTGAATTTACTCAATCATTGACTATTTTACACAATCTACAAGCAACCCAAAATAGGGCAGCCCTCTATCATTACACTTTATGCTCATGCTACATAGTCATTTGATGCCCGATTATGCCTGATTGGTGCCTATACATATGGGAAAGTATGCATATGGTTTATCTATGGATTTGAGCTTGGATTGAGCCACTATTTGCTCGATTTTGGATGTTTATTTGCAGCTAGAATATTTAGGGCTAAAGCTCTTTTGCTTATGTTTGGATATGCCTATTGCATTCTTCGGGCTTTATCTTGGATGTATGCATTGATGTAGTGACACTCGGGGATCAACATAGAGCTTGGATTGGCTCTCGAATCATTGGTTGATCTTGAGCTCACTTTCATAGCTTTTAGATCTTCATCTTTGCTGTACTTATGGCATGTACTTTGCTTATGTCTGGCTAGTCTTGACATGCTTGGCTTATGCCACTACTACATGCCCGTTACATTGTTTGGAGTTGGATGCTACTGAGCCTTGCTTTGGCTTGACACTTGATTGCCTGAAGCTTACTTTGGCTATTTCTTGTCTTTCCAGAGTTACAATTTGGATGTACTTGATGTCTATGGATGCTATGTACAGATGCTACATGGCCTATATGCTCATGAGGTCTTATTGATGCTTGATCTTGGATCTTCTGGCATTGGTGCTATCATATGCCATTGTTGAACTTCTTTGCTTGCTACTTATGGCTTTTGTGCCAATGGGAGCATCTTGATACACTTGACAGACATTGAGCACATGGTTTATGCTACTTAAGTATTCGGATACTCGAGACTAGGATCTTCACTTGGATGTTTCATGGTTGATATGCACTGGTCCTCACAGATGTACTTGGGCTAATTTGGGCTTTGCACTCTCTGAGCATACACCTCTTTGTGTTAAGTCTTGCCAGTGTTGTGTACGCTTTGCTCTATTACATACAGGGGGGTGATGGCTTATTGATGGATTCATTTGACATGCTTGGGTGTTTGCTCGATGTTCGTATGATTGTCATATGTTGATTTATGCCCACTTGATGCCGGCTATGCTTTGACAGTCAGTGGTTGACTTGGTGCATTCATTTTTCCTACAATTTGCTCTCATTGTACTTGGCTGTAATTTATTACAGCAAGCAATTATGCATCGACTAACGTGGAATTTTAATGTTGAATCATCTTGATTTTATGTACTTTTGATGGTACTTGGTGGGCAACATCATTAGCTATCAGTTCATGGTCATTTTGCCTTGGTTTTGTTGATTGTTTACAACAAAAAATAGCAAGTAGTTTTGAACTGTCTGCACCATTTTGGACTGCACTATGGGATCATTTTACATTGATAGTGCTATCTTCAACATCACTAAGCTTGATGGTATAAATTATGCATATTGGAAGAGCCAAGTTTGGTAGGTATTGGTGCAGAAATCTCAGATCAAGCCATTAAGGATGCATGGCGAGTATCCTGAAACTATGACTGATGATGAATGGGATGAGCTTGATGAGTTGTGCAAGTCCACCCTCATCTTATCTGTCACTAAACAAGTGAATTACAATGTGGTTGAGGAAGTACAGAGTGCTTGGTAGTCTTGGGATAAAATTTAGAACCTCTAACAAGAAAAGTCCAACAAGTCTGATGTATTGGCTAAACTAGCTTATGGACCTGCGCATGATGGAGAATATGATATCGTCTACTCATTTGAGCCATTTCCATGCTATTCTCCAATAACTTGACTTTGCAAGGCATTACCTTTAATGATGAGGTTACTCCATTGTTTTTGCTTGGGATTCTGAGTGAGTCATGGGATGTATTCTGTACTGCCTTATGTGCTCCTACTACTATTTTGAACTTGCCTCATGTAGAGAGTGGTCTTCTGTAGGAAGAGATCAACTATAAGAACTTGGATGCCTCTTGTGTATCGCATGCTTTGACTATTAGAGCTAGTGATGGTACTAGAAAGAATGATCGTGGGTATGGACGTGGCAGAGACTCGTAGAAGTCTAGGTCTAAGTCGTGTGGTAAGTCGTGCATCAAGTATCTTGGGAGAAATGCTAATGTGATATGTCATCATTGTGGTAAGAAGGGTCATATATGCCCACATTGTCATGAGTTGTGCAATGAGAAGTGCAAAGAGAAGGGGAAAGACAAAGTACATGAAAAGTCCTCTGATTGTAGCATTGTGCATGTGAAATCCAGTGTGAAAATCGAGGAGATAAATGTCATGTAAACTGATGACTCCGATGGAGAGTACATACTTGCAGCTAGTTCTTGTGATGCTACACCGTTGACCGAGGTTCACTCTATGTATGCACAGTGCTGGCTTTTGGATTGTGGTGCTTCATTTCATGTCACACCATGCCGTGAGTGGTTCCATTCCTACCATATTATCTCTGGTTCAATTCGCTTGGGGGATGACAAGTCACTTGCTATTGTTGGCATTGGGGATATACAGCTGCAGTTTTCTACTGACAGTACTTTTTTGTTACAGGATATATGCCATGTACCTATGCTTACACACAGTCTTATGTCTGCAAGAAATCTTGATGATGTTGGGTTTCATTTTTCATTTGGGGATTCTTCTTAAAAGATCACATGTGGCAGACTTGTGCTTGCTAGAGGTGTCAAGGGTGGTAGCCTCTATCCTCTTGTAGTTGATGGATCCTCTATTGACCATGCTTAGTCAGTGGGTTCCATCCCACATGTATCTCTTTGGCATGCCCGTTTGGGCCATATGTATTTGAAGGGAATGAAAATGCTTTCTGGTTTGCAGTACTTATCACCCCTTGATATTCATATTTTGATTCATGTGAGCATTGTCTTTATGGCAGACAGACTAGGAATACGCATAAGAAGTCTAGTTGGACACATGTGAGCCCTTGGCATTAGTACATTCAGATGTCTGTGGACCTATGCCCTATCAGTCTATGGGTGGTGCAAAGTATTTTGTGACATTTGTTGATGATTTTTTGCATAAAGTTTGGGCTTATCCCATTAAGCTTAAGTCAAATGTCTTGGCTGTGTTTCAAAGATGGCTTGCAGTGGTTGAGAACCAGACTGGGCATAGGCTAAAATTCCTTAGGAATGACAATGGGGGAGAATATGTGTCATGTGCCTTTGAGAAGCTATGTGACGAGAGGGGTATTAAGCATCAGTTGACCACCCCCTATACCCCACCCCAGAATAGTTTGGCTGAGAGGATGAATAGAACCATCTAGGAGCATGTATGCAATATGCTTAGCCATGTAGGCCTACCACAGAGCTTTTGGGTTGATGCAATTAGTACAGCTATGCATGTCATAAATAGATCACATTCTAGTGGTTTGGATTTCCAAGTTGCAGAGGAGGAATGGATTGGGAAACCTCCGTCTTATGCGCATCTACATGTCTTTGGATGTGATGCATTCTGCCATGTGTCCAAGGACAAGCAGACTAAGTTGGATCCTAAGAGTATCAAATGCATTTTCCTTGGCTATGGAGATGTAGGCGAGATGGGTTACCACCTTTGGGATCCACAGGTGCGGAAAGTCATCCATAGCCATGATGTACTCTTCCATGAAGACAAGATGCATAGGTAGCCTACAAAGGTGGTAGAGATACATAGGGTTATATTCCAAGAGGAGCCACATACTCCTACACGGCCAGTTGGATAGCTTGCAGCAACGGTTGGTACACATGGCCAGGGTGTTGGACAAGATGCTAGACATGGAGCAAAGCCTGCAATGAGTCTACTAGAGCTAGACATCCACCTGATTGATTTGAGCCCTTGATGCATTATGCCTTGGTTACAGATGTATGAGAGCCTCTCACCTATGATGAGGCTATGTGCATGGGTGACAGTCACTCCTAGGAGAGGGCTATGTAGTCAGAGATGGGCTCCTTGCATAAGAATATGAATTGGGATTTGGTTGCATTGCCTAAAAACAATAAGGCTTTGCCATGCAAATGGGTGTACAAGCTAAAAATTACCCCCGGGCACCCCAAGCTGGCTTATAAGGCAAGACTTGTTGCTAAGGGTATTAAGCAGAAGCATGGAGTTGACTTTGATGAAGCCTTTTCTCCTATGGTCAAGATGACCACCCTACGCTTGGTTTTATCCTTAATCACATAGCTTGACTTGGACATGTATCAAATGGATGTCAAGACTGCATTCTTGCATGGGGATTCACATGATGAGATTTACATGGAGCAGCCTAAGGGCTTTGCAAAACCTTGTAGGAAGCACCTAGTGTGTAAGGTCTTTATGGCTTGAAGCAAGCACCTAGGGAGTGGTATCATAAGTTTGATGCCTTTATGCAGTCACATGGCTACAGTAGGAGTGCTATGGATCTGTGTCTTTATAGAAGACATCCCGTGATGGCTCATTACTTATTTTGGTACTTTATCTAGATGATATGCTAATAGCAGGGAGAGCTCATGATGAGCTGGATGCTCTTAAATCTCAGCTAAAGAAGAGCTTTGAGATGAAGGATTTGGGACATGCCTCTCACATTCTTGGTATGCGTGTTAAGCACAATAGGCATTAGGGACTACTCTATCTCTCACAAAGGGAGTACTTTCGTAAAGTCCTTGAGTGTTTCTACATGCAGGACGTTAAGCCTATAAGCTATCCATTACCTTCTTATGTGAAGGTCTCACAAGCCAATTGTTTGCAAACAGTTGAGTAGAGGGCCAAGATGGCCAAGATCCCTTATGCATCAATCGTGGGTAGTTTGATATATGCCATGATTGTTGAGATATCGAGCTCCACTCGTGATATGCCAGGGTGACCGTTGTGCATTTATGTCACCGATGTGTCAGCAGATGTGGTTGGTACACTGCTCATGAATAATAGCTAGATGACAGCTATCCTTATCTACTCTAGTTCGTGGCTTAGTTAGTATGCCACCTTAGTTAGTTGTCTTTGGTTTGAGACCCATTTATAGGGTTCTTCTATTTCTTTGTATGAGAGTTCTTTTGGCTTACACAACTAAGAAGAGAAAAACTATTTTCAGCCTCCACCCTTGTGTGTATTCCCCCATTGTGCAAGCAAGAAAGCTACAAGTGAGACTCCTTCCTTCTCTCCCACAATCTTGACATGGTATCAGAGCCTTGTTTGTGGTAAGGAGCTCAAGAAAGCAAGCCAAGCTCGCGGTGTTCTGGTAAGAGAAGTAGTGTTGCTTTCAGTTTCTGTTTTGGGAGCAGATCTCTACAGGTAGCACATCCGGAAATTGCAAGAGTGCATTGTCTCAGGTTGAGACGCCCTTCGCGGTGAAGCAAGAGGGTAGTATATACTGCGGGGGAAGGCTTTAGCCCTTGGCAACATTGTTTTCTTGATTTGGGGCCATTTCGGGGCCTGTTTTGGAGGCAGAAGTTTTCTGCACGCACTCAGGAAAAGGCCTAGTTTTATGCTGTGCGACCACTGTTCTATAGGTCGGTGAAAAGTTACTATAGAAATTGCATCGTATGCATGTGCGCAGAGACATTGGGAGTTACAGAATCATCCTTGTTGCTTGTTGGTGCAAAATCGTCACTCAGGAAAAGGCCTAGTTTTATGCTGTGCGACCACTGTTCTATAGGTCGGTGAAAAGTTACTGTAGAAATTGCATCGTATGCATGTGCGTAGAGACATTGGGAGTCACAAAATCATCCTTGTTGCTTGTTGGTGCAAAATCGTCACTAGGAAGTGACTGTGTGGTTAAATACCACTTTCGTCAGTTTTGCAGATTTGCCCTTGTGAGGCTGAAGCTGTGTTCTCTACAGTGACAGAATTTTTTGCAGTATTCTATAAAATGGTGTGGGAGCTCTCGCTCAACCGCCAAGACCCATGGACCGCTTATTGGTTCAAGCGTTCCAAGCGAGCTCTAATGGCTATCTCTCACCTAGCCGACGCACCGTCAATCCTACGAGTGTAGTGAGCTTACCTTGATGCTCGATCGAGTATCCTCCTCTCTCTTGCACTCCGGTAGCTCCACAATCCTAGATGCTAGCTCAAGCATCCTCAAGCCTCCTCCATCTCCAAGCTCCATCCTCCATAGCCGTGCACACAAGAGAAGAGAAGAGAAGAAGAGGGGAGGAGATTGTGAAGAGCTTCACCCTCTTGATCCCTCACTCACACACACACTCACTCCCTCACACTCTCACACTCCCTCTCTCAAGAGCACACACAAGCAAGAAGGGGAGAATAAGAGAGGAAGAAGAAGACTTGTATTGCCACACACCAAAGAATGAGCTCCTCATTCATTTTTCAACTTTATATACAAAACCCTACTTCCCTTTTGGGCGGTCATCCCCTTTTTACATGGCCGGTCATAGCCTAGGCCCTGTTTTCCATTGTCCTTTTATCTTCCTAGCTTCCTTTTCACTGCCCTTCTACATTTACAAATTGCACGGGTGAGAGCCCGGCGCTCTTTTACAAGATTTTAGGGTGCGCCTTTTTATTCAAAAATGTGCATTTCCCTTTTTGTGTTTGCCTTGGACTTTTAAGGTTATCCTTGGACTTTTGGCCTTTTCTCCTTTTCTTTCTTCAGTCGGGCTACCTTTTTTCTGCCTTTGCCCTGCGTCTTTTCCACTTTCTTTTGCTTTCTTCATGTTGGGGTTAACATTACCCCCCTCCTAGACGAGTGCCAGGCCCATGGCACTCATTGTCATAGGTAGCAGGTGGTAGCATGCACCGAAGACGTGGGTGACAAGGATGCCTGGGGTTTGCACTGGTGACCGGCACACGTGTGGGTTTGTTGGGGATTCTACCTAGGATGATTCTTTTCAAGCTTGTCAGATGATGAGGGGGGGTAATCAAGGATGGGCATTGATGAAGAACGAATGACACTTTCGTTGTGGTCTTCAACACCTGCAATTGAAAACCTCTCATGTGGTCTCTCCCTAAGGGTAGTGCTAGTCTTCTCTATTGTGCACAAGACATATTTGATTAGTTTGGGATACAGGTCGAACTCTAAGCAAGCTGAGAGTATTCTCTTGCACACTTGAGGACCCAAACTGTGAATATAGTTCAGTGTAGGCATTATGTGAGTGCTTGTGCATACTTAGATATTACTTAGTCATACTTAGATATTCCCAGCAAGAGGCTAAGTTGATGAAAAAATGTGTTAATCAAGAGGTGGAGTACACTTTTGAAGATTGCTGGAGACGTCATTATGGGCTTTCCATTTTCGTCGAAGCCTTGCTTACCTCGGTGGTTAGAAGGGCGTTGAGATGAGTGCAAAGGAGTATCATGGGCGAGGCGATCTCCCTAGGTATGTCCTGCCCTTGATGTGCCCTTAACAAGTGTGGGGGATGTATGGAAGGGCTAGGGAATTAGGGACGAAGCCCGTTGACCAAGGTCGCTAGTTTTTTTTTTTTTTTGCCATGATGAGGCGTGTACATGAAGGCAGCGGTACAAGGGCATAATAGGAGTTTTACTCCTCGTCATCAGAATAGTGGGTAAGGGTTGGTGGGGGGCGAGGGGCCTTGTTAAGGAATTTTCGACTTAAAAAGTAGCCCTTGATGTGGACGCGGGTTTTAAGGGTGGTGGTAGAAAGAAATGTCAAGATTGTGGGAGAGAAGGAAGGAGTCTCACTTGAAGCTTTCTTGCTTGCACAATGGAGGAATACACACAGAGATGGAGGCTAAAAACAGTTTTCCTCTTCTTAGTTGTGTAAGCCAAAAAGAACTCTCGTACATAGAAATAGAAGAACCCTATATATGGGTCTCAAACCAAACTCAACTAACTAAGGTGGCATACAAACTGAGCCACGAACTAGAGTAGATAAGGATAGCTGTCATCTAGCTATTATTCATGAGCGGTGTACCAACCGCATCTGCAACTGACATGTTAAAAACATAAATGCACAACAGTCACCCTGACATATCACGAGTGGAGCTCGATATCTCAACACTCCCCCTCGAGCTCAATCCCAATTCCTGCACACCAAGCAGGTCTCTGAACTTGCGCAGCTTCTCTGCACCCAATGCCTTCATGAATAAGTCAGCTACCTGATCCTCTTTGCTGACATAAACTAGATCAATAAGACCTAGTAAAACCCTCTCTCGCACATAGTGATAATGCACCTCAATGTGCTTTGTTCTAGCATGATAGACTGGGTTATTTGCCAAGTGTATACTACTCATATTGTCACAATAAATGACAATTGTCCCATCTGTAGACTGATGCATATCATAAAGTAGCTTATGCAACCAAGCTACCTCACATGCAGCCATTGCTGCACCCCTGTACTCAGCCTCTGTGCTCGACAAGGCAACTGTAGGCTGTTTCTTGCTGCTCCAAGTGACTGCAACACTCCCAAAGGAGAACACATATCCACTAGTAGATTGTCTATCAGAAATACTACCAGCCCAATCAGTATCAGTGTATCCATGCAACTGTATCTGAACCCCAGTCTCATAAAGTAGTCCATACTGCAATGTGGACTTCACATACCTGAGTATGCGTCTAGCCGCATCCAAATGCGGTTTCCTTGGAGCCTGCATAAACTGACTTACCAATCCAACGACATAGCTCAAATCTGGCCTGGTAATAGTCATATAAATCAAGCTTCCTACTATGCATCTGTACATAGTAGGGTCTTCCAGAAGTTCACTTGCATCTGCGCTGAGCTTCACATTCTACTCCAAAGGAACTGAAATAGGCTTACAGCCTGTCATCCCATATTTGGATAGCATGTCCAATCCATACTGCCTCTGCAAGAGTTGTATCCCACTTGGTGATCTAATCACCTCAATGCCCAAGAAATAACGCAGCTCTCCCAAATCCTTCATCTCAAACTTTTTCTTCAATAGCATTTTCACATGAAGGATATCTTCATCACTGTCACCTGTCATAATAAAATCATCAACATAAATGACAAGCAGCATAATACCTTTCTCTGTTTTTCTCACATAAAGTGAGAAGTCTGCCTTAGAAATCTGAAAGCCAATAGTGACAAGATATTGTCCTATCTTGTGAGACCATGCTCTAGGTGCTTGCTTCAAGCCATACAATGCTTTCTTCAACCTGCAAACAAACTCAGGATGAACAGCATGCACATAACCTGGTGGCTGCTCCATATAGACCTCTTCTTGCAAATCACCATGCAAAAAGGCATTCTTTACATCCATCCGATTTGCATTGTGCTTCACCTTATAAACCCACTTACAGCCAATTGCATTCTTACCTTTAGGCAAAGGTACCAATTCCCATGTAGCATTTGCTTCCAAGGCATCCATTTCTTCATCCATCGCTTTCTCCCATTTTTCTTTTCCCATGGCTTGCTCAAAAGAAGTGGGTTTTGGTTCATGTATCACTTTGACCATATATGCATAGTGAATGGCTGTAAATCCATCATATTTCAACCTATCCACAGGATACCTAGCTCTCGTAGACCTGCGCAAAATAGGTTTACTCCCAAGTGCTCTCAAAACATCCCTGGTCTTCCTTACTCAAGGTGTAACAATAAAAGGAATACCCAACTCATCATCAATGCTCTGTTCTGATCCACTGGATTCACCATCCACATAAGAGTGACCTGCATTCACATCAAACATGGGTTGATCAACCTTCTCTTTTCCTTTTCGTGATACTTGCATACCACTATCTGCATTGCTTTGAGAAGATTCTCCTAATCTCAATCTGCATGTCCATGGCGAAGAATGTGAACCACTGCTAGAGGACGCTCCAGGTCCACTAATATTTTGTGACTGCTGCTGTGAATTCTATGCAACATTACCATTTTGTGCATCTATATCATCAATCACATTTATTAGTTTATACCAGATACTCATCTCATCAAAAACAACATCTCTACTCACTGTAAACTTACGAGTAGAAGGGTTATAGCATCTATACCCTTTTTGCTGCAGAGAGTAACCAATAAAGATGCACTTCTCAGCTTTTGGATCCAACTTGGATCTCAACTCATCTGGCACATATACATAGGCAATGCAATCGAAAATTTTCAAATGAGAAATATCTGGTTTCCTACCAGTATACCTCTCCTCTGGAGTCATCCCATGTATTGCTGTAGTGAGAGTCCTGTTCATTATATAGACTGTTGTAGCAACTGCTTCAGCCCAGTAAAAATCTGGCAAGTCTTTTTCGTTGAGCATTGCACAAGATACCTCTCCAATATGTCTGTTTTTCCTTTCTGCAATTCCATTTTGTTGTGGGGTATGACTGCATGAATATTGCTGCTTTATGCCATGCTCCTGCAAGAACTTTGCAAACTCATTTGAGAGGTACTCTCCCCCTCCATCTGACCTTAGGCATTTTATTTGCAGGCCTATTTCTTTTTCAACCATAGCTTTAAGGGTTTTGAAATGCCCAAAAACTTCACTTTTCTTTTTCATAAAATACACCCAAACTTTTCTGCTATAGTCATCAATAAAAGTGACAAAATAATGACAGCCTCCAAGAGATGTAGATTTACTAGTCCACACATCAGAGTGTATTAATTCCAATGGCTTCTTACTCTCTTGAACATGTCTAGGAAATGGTTTCCTTGCCTATTTTCCAAATTGACAAGCTTCACATACCTTATGCATTTCTGCAACCTTGAATTTAGGCAATCCTGCAACAATATTTTGGGCCTGTATTGATTTAAGTCGTTGTACATTAACATGACCAACGCGTTTATGCCAGATATCAATATCTGCAACTACATCGGTCCCATGTGCAAACATTGCTGCACTCAATTCAGACATGTCTTCATCCAACGTAAACATTCTGCCCTTCTTCTTTCCTTTTGCTATCAAGCGACCTTTATTTTTCATATCCTCAACAAAGCATCCTTGAGGATTAAATCTGACCTGCAAGCCCTGCTCAACCATTTGACCAACAGAAACCAGATTCTTGGTGATATTTGGGACATGAAATTCAACAGACAGGTATTTCTTTTTCCCATCATGCATAGACAAAGGAATTTTTCCAATCTGCACAATAGGATGTGCAGTATCATCACCAGTCTCCACAAATCCTGGTTTTTCCATTTTCCTTGCATCCTCCATCCATTCTGCATGCCCTATCATGTGGTTTGATGCACCTGAGTCAACATACCACACTTCGTTGCTTTCTTCTACACTTGTCACAGAATTGTTCATGTGTTGCACCATATACAAATGCTCATTTCTGTCATCACCCTGTCTACTAGAAGATGCATAATTCCCTTGTTGCAGTTTTCCATTCATGATGTCATTCTGCTTTTTATAGCAGCCTTTAGCCATATGATCCATTTTACCACAGTAGTAGCATTCAACATTACTGTTTGCATTTTGGCCTCTTTGCCATCCACCACGACCTCTTTGGCTCCCCCTGCCTCTAGAGTTACCACGTCCTCCTCCATAGGACAAGTTTTCTTGAGTTTGCTGCATATTCTGATTTCTACCACGGCCTCCAAATCGGTCTCCTCTACCTTTGCCTCTACCTCTTCCAGCATTTGAGTAGAATACAACTTCTTTTGAAGTTCCTCCTGAAGAAGATGCACCACCATTTCTCTGCTCCTCAGAAATTAGAAGAGTTATCAACTCCTCAAAATCAGGAAATCTTTCACGGACGGAAATGGATGTTTGGAACTGTGCATAATCCTTTCCTAGACCATTCAAGGTCACAGAAACTAAATCATCATCTTCCACTAGCGACCCAATGGAAGCAAGTGCATCTGCAATCTTCTTCACCTTCATGTGGTAGTCATTGATGCTCATATTTTCTCTTTGCACATTGTGCAACTCTTGCTTGAGCTGCATTTTCCTGGCTTGCGTATTTGTGCTATACATTTTTTACAAAGTATCCCATGCCTCCTTTGGCGTACTTGCATCTTGAATATGCACAATCATAGAGTCTGAAATGCTGATAGACAGCCATGTACATAACTTTCCTGGCTCTCTCATGCCATGCTTTAAATGCCTGCATTTGCTGTTGATTGGGAACATCAGGAAGAACTGGTTCTTCTTCATTTCCTGCAACAAATTCCCAATATCCTTTTCCCATAAGAAAATTCATCATTCTAAACTTCCATGCCTAGAAGTTATTCTTGTCTAGCTTTTCAGTTACAATCTGTGAAAGAGAATCAGATGCCATTACAGAACACTGCAAAAAATTCTGTCACTACAAAAAACACAGCTTCACCCTCACAAGGGCAAATCTGCAAAACTGGCGAAAGTGGTATTTGACCACACAGTCACTTCCTAGTGACGATTTTGCATAAACAGAAACCAAGGATGATTCTGAAACTCCCAATGTCTCTACGCACAAGCATACGATGGAATTTCTACAGTAACTTTTCACTGACCTGTAGAACAGTGGTCGCACAACATAAAATATGGTCTTTTCCTGAGTGCGTGCAGAAAACTTCCGCCTCCAAAACAGGCCCCGAAATGGCCTCAAATAAAAAAAACAGGGTCGCCAAGGGCTAAAGCCTACTCCCGCAGCATATACTGCCCTCTTGCTTCACCGCGAAGGGCGTCTCAACCTGAGACAATGCACTCCTGCACTTTCCAGCTGTGCTGCCTGTAGAGATCTGCTCCCAAAACAGAAAATGAAAGCAACACTGCTCCTCTTACCAGAACACCGCGAGCTTGGCTTGCTTTCCTGAGCTCCTTACCACGAACAAGGCTCTGATACCATGTCAAGATTGTGGGAGAGAAGGAAGGAGTCTCACTTGAAGCTTTCTTGCTTGCACAATGGGGGAATACACACAGAGATGGAGGCTGAAAATAGTTTTCCTCTTCTTAGTTGTGTAAGCCAAAAAGAACTCTCGTACATAGAAATAGAAGAACCCTATATATGGGTCTCAAACCAAACTCAACTAACTAAGGTGGCATACAAACTGAGCCACAAACTAAAGTAGATAAGGATAGCTGTCATCTAGCTATTATTCACGAGCGGTGTACCAACCGCATCTGCAACTGACACGTCGGTGACATAAATGCACAACGGTCACCCTGGCATATCACGAGTGGAGCTCGATATCTCAACAAGAAAGGGGTGGTTGCACTGGGTGAATTTGCTGACATTCATGTCTTCGAGTAGTGCACCACAGAAGGATGGCAAAAGAGAAGCACGCATCATGAGGCGAGTCATGGTGTTGCTGTCTATGGCGTTGGGGTCAAAATAGAGGGGTGGGAGGTGGCGTTCTTGAGGTGCGGGTTCTTGGTGGACTAGGATCCTAATTAACCTAAGATAATTATAGGTGGTGATGAATGCAGGGTCGCGACAAGAGGTGAATTCACTAAGAAATTTATCTATAGAGCTATACAAGTCGGGAAGGGTGAAAAGGAGAGTGTTCCTATGGGAGGTGGTATTGGCATTATAGATGATGGGGAAGTCGAACCTGCCGTGGATGGACGGGTTGAAATCCATTCCTACCCTTCGAGGATACGGCATAAAAGTGGGGTCGTTCCTCTCTGAAGGAAGGGTGTTGCAAAATGCCATCCACGCTTCTAGGTTGACATAAAAAATGCGCCTCCTCCAGGTGGGTTGGCAATTATAGCCTTCCACTGTTCGAGGCACCTGGAGGACTTTATATTGCCAAAACTCGCGATCCTCGGCTCAAAGCGCAGGTCGAAGGGGTCGCAGTTATACTCCTGCTATTCCCAGATAATCATTTCGACGCGGAATTCAGCAGGGGAATCTTGGGTGCGCATTGGGAGAGGGGCAGGCTGTTTCTGGACAGGTCTGGCATTCAGCTTTCTTCTTGCCTTCTCCACCATCTCCTTTCTATGGTTGGTTTGGGCCGCTCTTCGCTCGGCAGATGTGTCAGGGGGTTGTACTTCAGCTTGTTGTGGTTGAGGGGGTGGTGGGACATATTCCTCCTCCTGAGGTCCCAGGTCGAGCTCTGGTTCACCCCCTTCTGCTTGCTTTTCTTCTTGTGTTTTCTCCTCTGTGAAACCGAGGTCGTCCATGTCCTGTGCCGTCAGGCCTACCTGTGCCAGATATTTTCTATGCTCTTCTAGGCTTTGCGGCGGGCCTCCTAGCTGCAGCGGCATGTACAGGCCTGCTGTGAGAGCTCTGCGTGCAATGGTTAGCTTCCTTTGCAGCTGATCATTGGCTTCATCTCCTTCTGGTCGGGTGGCATGGAGCAGCGTGTTGAGAAAGGTGCGCTGCTGAGCTATCATGGAGAGTTGGGCTGCTTCTGCCTGATTCTCAGCCAGCACCATGTCTCCTTCAGCCTTGGCTAGCCGACGTGCTAAGTCTCGTACTCTCTGCTCATTATGATTGGACCATTCTTTTGCCCTTCTCTCCATATCTTCCAGGCTTTTCCCCTGATGGAGGGTCATTGCCATGAGTTGTTGTTTGCTGGGCTTCGAGCTCATGATGCACACGGGACAGCTCTTGGTGTTCCTCTACGATTTGCACATTGAGCTGGTCCAGCTTCACCTGCATGCTGCGCACCTGTTCTGCCCTTAATTGATCCAGCTCTGCAGCCTCCTATCTGATTTTGTCAAGCTGGCTGGGGTCGGAAGCCGTTGCTGCCCTTTTGGCACCTGAAGCTGGGGTGGCCCCGGCCACTTCCCTTGCCAGCTCCCTTTCCACCAAAAACTGCAACCAGGTGACCACATTGCTCTCATCGATTTTTGGGGTGTGCCCCTGGGTCGCGGTGGTAGGGGGTGTCACCATGATGGGGGTGGCTTGCATGGGTGGCATGAGGAGAGGGGAGACGGGCTTGATTGGGTCTTTTCCTTTTCCTTCTGTAGGAGGCAGGTGCACAGTTTCCGACACACCAGTGCTGGGACCGGGTACCTCAGGTTGGTATGGACCCCCTGCTCCTTCCACATCTCTTCTTCATTGTTCCTCGATGGAGCGACGGGTCGCCAGCTCCAAATCTTCTTCTTTCCTCCTTCTCAGCTCCTCCTTGAGAGCGGAATTTAGGTGCCGAGAAGTGCTTAAAAATAGCTAAAAATTATGAATATCAAGGGAAAAATATTCACCGTCAAAGGCGGCGGCTCCATCTAGGACGATTTTAAGCGTCAAGCAGTCGACAGGTGCCCAAGTGACACGTCCGTATTTTCAGTATTTTTTTATCAGACAAGACGGGATGCGAGAGCTGCAGGCCTATCCGGAATGCCAAGAGGGACGGCCAGAAATTTACAGCACGTCAATCGGAGCTCGTATGAGGAAGTTGGCCCAAAACCGGCCGGGGTGCCCAAAAAGGGGCCAAAGCTGAAATCTCAAAGGGTGTGGCTAGTGGGGGGTGCCCTTTGGCTCCCCACACCCCTAATTTTTTTCATCGTGCCCAAGGTAGTGCCGTGAGCAGACCCGCGCGGAAAAAACGGCGCCCCCACCTCAAATCGAGATGCAGGCTGTAGAACAAGCCATGGATTCAATCATAGCAGGCAACAAGATTCAATCTTCGCTCCGCATCGCTCCAATTCACGCGAGGAATGGCAGCCTGTAGAGGGAGATAGAAAATCACTCTTTCTCTCTCCTCCCTCTCTCTCCTCTAAGAGGGAGTTCATGTGGGAAGAAGAAGGAAGAAGAAAGAGTGAGGGTGGCTTGTCCGGCATGGATCGGATTGCTCCATGGGTTGGAAATGGTGATTTGTGATCGTCATGAGTATGAAGTGCTGCTGATTTTCAGATTTGCAGCCATGGACATGAAACCCGAAACACGCAAATAAGCGGTAATTCAATTTTTTCAAAGGAAATTTGAGATTTTATGGCTTTTGATTAATAAAATGTTGTTCATGTGGGCTAAAAATTGTTTATATTGTTGTTTTCCATGAGTACTTGCTGATCATAATTAGAAAATCAGAAAAATATGCATCTTATGGCTCAAAATAATACACTAAAACACGTAAAATATGGAAAATCAAGGGAAAATGATGTTTTTTGGGCATAAAAATGGAAAAATGAATAGGAACACCAACTAAATTTTCATTTTGTTGCAAGAAGGAACTAAGGGCCACAACCCATAACCTATTTTGCATTTTTAGTAATAAAATAATGTAAAAAATAAGGAAAAATAAAGAAAAATAGAGGAAAATCACTAAAAATAGGGGAAAAATGCATTTTGGGTGCGAAAAATTAATGAAATTTGAGAACAATGTTTGTGAATGTTTGTGGGGACTGAAGCATGAGGATTTGCCTCAGTTCAACCCCACTTTCTTGTTCTAGTGTGTTTTTCCCGCTTTCTACACATAAAATGATGGCAAAATACCCTATAAATCTATACAGCAATGCAACATTTGATCGATGGGAGGGCAGAGTGGTTAAAATGTGTCTAAATGCGGAGTAAAATGATGAAAAGATTGCTGGATTTTGTTTGCATGCCATATAGGTTGGTGAATAATTATAAAATAAGGGCCTAGTAGCACGAGGGTCTCCTCAGTGCTAGGTTCGTGCAACGCCGCATAAGAATGGTAGTTGAAAATCATTGAAAGGATGTTTTTCGCATGTGCACAATATCGATTTCATAATTGTTTGAGCACTTGGCATCCACAATATGCATAAATCATGGAAATATTTAAAGGTATCAGAAATCCTGGATGCACAGCAATTGTTTTCATTAGGACATTGACCCACGTTGAGTGAGAGACAGGGCACCCTAAGCCATAGGCTAGTCGTGGGGTCTAGGGAAAAGAGAAGTAAGGACAATGGTACATTCCTGTATACGATTAAATGGTACCTTGAGTGGATTTTGTGCGAAATATTTATATGTTGAGCGACGCATCGAGGGGCCAATCCCCAAGGTGTAGGAGAGTCGCAGAGGGGTGGCGGCACTCAGCCGCATTGGAGGACCCCCTATGTCTGTGCTTCGTGCCATTAGGCAATGTGTAAGGGACTCCCTCTGAGGAGTAGTGGGTGAGAGAAGAGTGGACTACAAACAACGTATTACAAACGCAATGTTTAGGAAGGCAGAGATTTTGATAGACGCTCCTGGCTGCAAGGCCGAGGGGTTGTCTTGTGCGTAGTGACGAGGCCTGGCTAGTGCATGAGCCAGTGCCGGCCCGGTTTTTGGTCCATCAGTGGTGCGTCTGCCGGGAGCCGCTTAAAAGTGGCGGTCCTCAAATCCTGGTTGTCTAGGGACCAACTAGCAGTTTATACCAAAGGATACTGAGATTGATCCGTTATTTATTGATAAGTATCGTCTAGCAGATCCAAAAGTAAGAAAGAGACGAAAGAGCTAGGGAACGTGCTGAAATTTTTAGGAGATATTCCCCTAAGCGTAGCGGTGCTGAACCCTTACGAGGGAGTGGATCTAGTGGTCTTGGGGCCACAAGCAATAAGTTAGGAGAAGGTGGAAACTCTAGTGCTCCCCTTTCTGCCATAAGCCAGTCTACATCAAGTACGGAAGGTGTAACCCCACCGTCCCCTATTCCTAGTGCAAATCCAATCCTCGTCATGGTGCAGCCTATTGCAATTCCAGCAGGAACGACGGATTTGTCGGCTCTAGGTTACCCGCTACCCATTTTTAATGGGCTAGTTGAGGAAGATGCAGAACTCCACATTAGGGAGTTTCAAAAGCTAATGTTTAACTGTCGCATTCAAGAAGAAGGACATTTAATGATGTTCTTCAATATGACTTTCAAAGGAAGAGTTGCTATATGGTATCATGGTTTAGAAGCCGGAACCATATTGAATATTGATTCATTTTATGGAGCTTTTCGAAGGGAGTTTGCCCCTGAAAGGGGTGGGCAATATTGGTTGCGTGTACTCAACGTGACTCGCCAAGAACCACACGAGGATATTCGTGCTTATGCGAAGAAAATAAAAGAGGTTTTCCGTAAGTTGGACATCTCTATTCCTATCCCCGCAGCTACCCAATTGCAATATTTCCTACATGGTTTGGACTTTAATATCCAATTGCAGTTGAGTAGTGTCCCCTTGGGGGATATAGATACTTCCATTACACGAGCACAAGAGGTGGAATCCCGACTACAAGCAGCCTATGCTTCTCGAGGCAATTCGAATATCGGTTTAGTATTGGGAAACAATATGGCAATGGCCAATGGCAGTAGTGGCCAAGGGATAGCAATGGCTAACCCTAATGGGAGAGGGAACATGATGCAGAATGTCCCTTTATTACCAGCTCCACCTAGCATGTCGATGCCTACGCGCAGTCAAATGGCTCCAAATGGTGGAGGCCAGGCGGTCAATTCTAACACCATGCATGTGGCTCAACAACCAGTGCCTAATCGAATTGTTAGGCCGATGGAATGACATGGTAATGACCAAGGCTATGAGTCGAGTGCTTCCAATGTTCTTGGCGAGGTTAAGGACATAATAAAGCATTATACTGACATGATTACGGAGCAGTATCGACAAATAGCCGTTGATGTCAACTTCCTTAAAAAACAACAAAATTTGATAGGAAGTAGATACCCAGATGAGGGTGCACCTTCGAGGTTTAGCTGCAAATGGTGTGGTGGGCAACACTATCCAAGAAATTGCCCAAATGTTAAGTGCGACATCTGTGGAAAATCCGGCCATTTAGCAACTACTTGCTGGAGCAAGATCGGTTCCCTCCAGTGCGGTAGTCGGCAGCCAGGGCCTGTTAATCATCGTGCCCAAGGAAATGATTCCCAGCGAGAAGATGGGCCTAAACAATTACTTCAACGACCAAAGACTACAGTGGAGGAGCTACCCAATGGGAGTGGGGTCAGTTTGATTGAGGCAGTACGCGTTAATGATGCTGAAACCTCTAATCTGCGAGCTGTTCTTACAAGAGGTCAAAAGGGTAGAGAAGCCGACAAGGATAAGCCTGTCGATGGAAACCCTAAACAAGGCGACAAAGGAACGCAAGTTTTGGATCCTGCCATGGAAGGGGAACCTTTGAAGCCTGTGGAAAGTAAAGCCGATAAGGAACCACCAAAGAAGAAGGTGAAAGTTAAGAAAGAGGCAATAAAGCCGGTTCAGCGACCTAAGGAGCGGATGGTTTGGCGTGAAAAGCAAGCTGTATCGAACTATCATGAATTCGATTTGGCGAGCTCTCTCTGCGAAGTCAAGCCGGATGTGAATCTTTTACAGCTTATTAAGCTTTCCCCAGGAGTATGCAAGGAATTTAAAAAGATCCTACATACTGGGTATATCGTAGAACCTTTGGGTATTGCGCGAGTTGGTGATGACTGGTTCGAGCATGCTGAGAAGCATTGCCCAAGGGTTGCAGCCTATGTCGATGGGATATTAGTAGATTATGCCATTGTCGACACGGGATCATCTGTTAACATTATGAGTTCTGAACTGATGGAAAGGTTGGGTCTTGCGATCCAGAAAGATACCTCCACAATTCTTAGAATGGCAGATGATAGTTTGAGACAGCCGGAAGGCTGCATTACTAAGGTCCATGTCACTGTTGCAAATGTAGAATGCCTGTTGGACTTTAGGGTGATTCGTTTTGCACGCCGTCCAAGTTACCAAGTATTACTCGGACGACCTTGGATCTTGCAAGCGGACTGCCAAGTGGATATACCCGCCGGTCGCTAATATTCGGCAGAGGTTCCCAGCGTGTGGTGGTTGATGCTTATCCTAAGTCCCCGCAGAGTGAGAGAGCTCCTCTATCTTCTACAGAATTGGAGACATTAGAAGATTTATCTGCCAGTGAGATATCATCGAGTGATGAGTCCAAAGAGGGATTCACCACGGAAGACATCTATCAGATCACTTTGAACGAGCCGATAGAGGGCCAAGATCGTATAAGAGATGCAGATGTTATCGAGCTAGACCTTGGTACGCCTGATGATTCGCGGCCAATCAAATTAGGTTCTATGCTCAGCACAGCAGAAAGGGAGGACTATGTGGCCTTGATCCAAGAATTCCGTGATATCTTTACCTGGAGTTATGATGAGTTGAGAGGCATTCCTCCTAGTCTTGCTGTTCATACAATTCCGTTGAAAGAGGACAGTCGTCCTATACGGCAGAAAGTAAGGCGTATGTCTTTCGAACTGAGGGACGGGCTGTTTGAAGAGTTACAGAAGCTTCAAAAAGCGTGTTTGATTTTTCATGTGCAACACACGGAATGGTGTTCGCCGGTTGTGATAAGAAAGAAGAAGAATAATCAAATCCGATTATGTGTAGACTTTAGGGAGCTGAATAAGCAGACAGTTAAGGACTACTACCTGTTGCCATTTATTGACCAGATTTTGGATCAATTAGCGGGTAGGGAGATATATCCGTTCATGGATTGCTTTGCAGGATACAACCAAATGGCAATTGCAGAAGAGGACAAGTTGAAAACAACTTTTATCACTGTATTTGGTACTTTTGCGTACCATGTGATGGCCTTTGGTGTTGAGATATCGAGCTCCACTCGTGATACGCCAGGGTGACCGTTGTGCATTTATGTCACCGACGTGTCAGTTGCAGACGCGGTTGGTACACCGCCCATGAATAATAGCTACATGATAGCTATCCTTATCTACTCTAGTTCGTGGCTCAGTTAGTATGCCACCTTAGTTAGTTGAGTTTGGTTTGAGACCCATATATAGGGTTCTTCTATTTCTTTGTATTTGAGTTCTTTTGGCTTACACAACTAAGAAGAGGAAAACTGTTTTTCTGCCTCCACCTTTATGTGTCTTCCCCCATTGTGCAAGCAAGAAAGCTTCAAGCGAGACTCCTTCCTTCTCTCCCACAATCTTGACATGGTATCAGAGCCTTGTTCGTGGTAAGGAGCTCAAGAAAGCAAGCCAAGCTCGCGGTGTTCTGGTAAGAGGAGCAGTGTTGCTTTCATTTTTCTGTTTTGGGAGCAGATCTCTGCAGGTAGCACAGCCGGAAAGTGCAGGAGTGCATTGTCTCAGGTTGAGACGCCCTTCGCGGTGAAGCAAGAGGGCAGTATATGCTGCGGGAGTAGGCTTTAGCCCTCGGCGACCTTGTTTTTTTGATTTGAGGCCATTTCGGGGCCTGTTTTGCAGACGGAAGTTTTCTGCACGCACTCAAGAAAAGGCTCAGTTTTATGCTGTGCAGCCACTGTTCTACAGGTCGGTGAAAAGTTACTGTAGAAATTGCTTCGTATGCTTGTGCGCAGAGACATTGGGAGTTTCAGAATCATCCTTGGTTCCTGTTTATGCAAAATCGTCACTAGGAAGTGACTGTGTGGTCAAATACCACTTTCGCCAGTTTTGCAGATTTGCCCTTGTGAGGGTGAAGCTGAGGTTTTTGCAGTGACAGAATTTTTTACAGTCTTCTGTAATGGCATCTGATTCTCTTTCACAGATTGTCACTGAAAAGCTTGACAAGAACAACTTCCAGGCATGGAAGTTTAGAATGACGAATTTCCTTATGGGAAAAGGATATTGGGAATTTGTTGCAGGAAATGAAGAAGAACCAGTTCTTCCTGATGTTCCCAATCAACAGCAAATGCAGGCATTCAAAGCATGGCATGAGAGAGCCAGGAAAGTTATGTACTGGCTGTCTATCAGCATTTCAGACTCCATGATTGTGCATATTCAGGATGCAAGTACGCCAAAGGAGGCATGGGATACTCTGTCAAAGATGTATAGCACAAATACGCAAGCCAGGAAAATGCAGCTCAAGCAAGAGTTGCACAATGTGCAAAGAGAAAATATGAGCATCAACGACTACCACATGAAGGTAAAGAAGATTGCAGATGCACTTGCTTCCGTTGGGTCACCAGTGGAAGATGATGATTTAGTTTCTGTGACCTTGAATGGTCTAGGAAAGGATTATGCACAGTTTCGGACATCCATTTCAGTTCGTGAAAGATTTCCTGATTTTGAGGAGTTGATTGCTCTTCTAATTTCTGAGGAACAGAGAAATGGTGGTGCATCTTCTTCAGGAGGAACTTCAAAAGAAGCTGTCTTCTACTCAAATGCTGGAAGAGGTAGAGGCAGAGGTAGAGGAGGCCGATTTGGAGGCCGTGGTAGAAATCAAAATATGCAGCAAACTCAAGAAAACCAGTCCTATGGAGGAGGACGTGGTAACTCTAGAGGCAGGGGGAGCCAAAGAGGTCGTGGTGGATGGCAAAGAGGTCAAAATGCAAACAGTAATGTTGAATGCTACTACTGTGGTAAAATGGGTCATATGGCTAAAGACTGCTATAAAAAGCAGAATGACATCATGAATGGAAAACTGCAACAAGGGAATTATGCATCTTCTAGCAGACAGGGTGATGACAGAAATGAGCATTTGTTCATGGTGCAGCACATGAACAATTCTGTGACAAGTGCAGAAGAAAGCAATGATGTATGGTATGTTGACTCAGGTGCATCAAACCACATGACAGGTCATGCAGAATGGATGGAGGATGCAAGGAAAATGGAAAAACCAGGATTTGTGGACACTGGTGATGATACTGCACATCCTATTGTGCAGATTGGAAAAATTCCATTGTCTATGCAGGATGGGAAAAAGAAATACCTGTCCGATGTATTTCATGTCCCGAATATCACCAAGAATCTGGTTTCTGTTGGTCAAATGGTTGAACAGGGCTTGTAGGTCAGATTTAATCCTCATGGATGCTTTGTTGAGGATATGAAAAATAAAGGTCGCTTGATAGCAAAAGGAAAGAAGAAGGGCAGAATGTTTACATTGGATGCAGACATGTCTGAATTGAGTGCAGCAATGTTTGCACATGGGACCGGTGTAGTTGCAGATATTGATATCTGGCATAAACGCATTGGTCATGTTAATGTACAGCGACTTAAATCAATGCAGGCCCAAAATATTGTTGCAGGATTGCCAAAATTCAAGGTTGCAGAAATGCATAAGGTATGTGAAGCCTGTCAGTTTGGAAAACAGGCAAGGAAACCATTTCCTAGACATGTTCAAGAGAGTGAGAAGCCATTGGAATTAATCCACTCTGATGTGTGGACAACTAAAGCTGCATCTCTTGGAGGCTGTCATTATTTTGTCAGTTTTATTGATGACTATAGCAGAAAAGTTTGGGTGTATTTTATGAAAAAGAAAAGTGAAGTTTTTGGGCATTTCAAAACTCTTAAAGCTATGGTTGAAAAAGAAACAGGTCTGCAGATAAAATGCCTAAGGTCAGATGGAGGGGGAGAGTACCTCTCAAATGAGTTTGCAAGGTTCCTGCAGGAGCATGGCATAAAGCAGCAATATTCATGCAGTCATACCCCACAGCAAAATGGAATTGCAGAAAGGAAAAACAGACATATTGGAGAGGTGTCTCGTGCCATGCTCAATGAAAAAGACCTGCCAGATTTTTATTGGGCTGAAGCAGTTGCTACAGCAGTCTACATAATGAACAGGACTCCCACTGCAGCAATACATGGAATGACTCCAGAGGAGAGGTATACTGGTAGGAAACCAGATATTTCTCATTTGAAAATTTTTGGTTGCATTGCCTATGTACATGTGCCAGATGAGTTGAGATCCAAGTTGGATCCAAAAGCTGAGAAGTGCATCTTTATTGGTTACTCTCTGCAGCAAAAAGGGTATGGATGCTATAACCCTTCTACTCGTAAGTTTACAGTGAGCAGAGATGTTGTTTTTGATGAGATGAGTAGCTGGTATAAACCAGTAAATGTGATTGATGATGTAGATGCACAAAATGGTAATGCTGCACAGAATTCACAGCAGCAGTCAGAAAATATTAGTGGACCTGGAGCGTCCTCTAGCAGTGGTTCACATTCTTCGCCATGGACAGGCAGATTGAGATCAGGAGATTCTTCTCAAAGCAATGCAGATAGTGGTATGCAGGTATCACGAAAAGGAAAAGAGAAGGTTGATCAGCCCATGTTTGATGTGAATGCAGGTCACTCTTATGTGGATGGTGAATCCAGTGGCTCAGAACAGAGCATTGATGATGAGTTGGGTATTCCTTCTATTGTTACGCCTAGAATAAGGAAGACCAGGGATGTTTTGAGAGCACCTGGGAGTGAACCCACTTTGCGCAGGTCTACCAGAGTTAGGTATCCTGTGGATAGGCTGAAATATGATGGATTTACAGCCATTCACTATGCATATATGGTCAAGGTGATACATGAACCAGAACCCACTTCTTTTGAGCAAGCCATGGGAAAAGAAAAATGGGAGAAAGCCATGGATGAAGAAATGGATGCCTTGGAAGCAAATGCTACATGGGAGTTAGTACCTTTGCCTAAAGATAAGAATGCAATTGGCTGTAAGTGGGTTTATAAGGTGAAGCACAATTCAGATGGTTCTGTGAACAGATACAAGGCAAGATTAGTAGTCAAGGGGTATGCACAAACATATGGCATTGACTATGAAGAAACATTCAGTCCGGTTGCAAGGATGGCAACCGTAAGAGCAGTCATTGCTATGGCTGCATCAAAGCGATGGTCTTTACATCAGATGGATGTAAAGAATGCCTTCTTGCATGGTGATTTGCAAGAAGAGGTCTATATGGAGCAGCCACCAGGATATGTGCATGCTGTTCATCCTGAGTTTGTTTGCAGGTTGAAGAAAGCCTTGTATGGCTTGAAGCAAGCACCTAGAGCATGGTCTGACAAGATAGGGTAGTATCTTGTCACTATTGGCTTTCAGATTTCCAAGGCAGATTTCTCACTTTATGTGAGAAAAACAGAGAAAGGTATTATGCTACTTGTCATTTATGTTGATGATTTGATTATGACAGGTGACAGTGATGAAGATATCCTTCATGTGAAAATGCTATTGAAGCAGAAGTTTGAGATGAAGGATTTGGGAGAGCTGCGTTATTTCTTGGGCATTGAGGTGATTAGATCACCAAGTGGGATACAGCTCTTGCAGAGGCAGTATGGATTGGACATGCTGTCCAAATATGGGATGACAGGCTGTAAGCCTATTTCAGTTCCTTTGGAGCAGAATGTGAAGCTGAGCACAGATGCAGGTGAGCTTCTAGAAGACCCTACTATGTACAGACGCATAGTAGGAAGTTTGATTTATATGACTATTACCAGGCCAGATTTGAGCTATGCTGTTGGATTGGTAAGTCAGTTTATGCAGGCTCCAAGGAAACCGCATTTGGATGCGGCTAGACGCATACTCAGGTATGTGAAGTCCACATTGCAGTATGGACTATTTTATGAGACTGGGGTTCAGATACAGCTGCATGGATACACTGATGCTGATTGGGCTGGTAGTATTTCTGATAGACGATCTACCAGTGGATATGTGTTCTCTTTTGGGAGTGCTGCAGTCACTTGGAGCAGCAAGAAACAGCCTACAGTTGCCTTGTCGAGCACAGAGGCTGAGTACAGGGGTGCAGCAATGGCTGCATGTGAGGTAGCTTGGTTGCATAAGCTACTTTATGATATGCATCAGTCTACAGATGGGCCAGTTGTCATCTATTGTGACAACATGAGTAGTATACACTTGGCAAATAACCCAGTCTATCATGCTAGAACAAAGCACATTGAGGTGCATTATCACTATGTACGAGAGAGGGTTTTACTAGGTCTTATTGATCTAGTTTATGTCAGCACAGAGGATCAGGTAGCTGACATATTCACGAAGGCATTGGGCGCAGAGAAGCTGCGCAAGTTCAGAGACCTGCTTGGTGTGCAGGAATTGGGATTGAGCTCGAGGGGGAGTGTTGAGATATCGAGCTCCACTCGTGATACGCCAGGGTGACCGTTGTGCATTTATGTCACCGACGTGTCAGTTGCAGACGCGGTTGGTACACCGCCCATGAATAATAGCTACATGATAGCTATCCTTATCTACTCTAGTTCGTGGCTCAGTTAGTATGCCACCTTAGTTAGTTGAGTTTGGTTTGAGACCCATATATAGGGTTCTTCTATTTCTTTGTATTTGAGTTCTTTTGGCTTACACAACTAAGAAGAGGAAAACTGTTTTTCTGCCTCCACCTTTATGTGTCTTCCCCCATTGTGCAAGCAAGAAAGCTTCAAGCGAGACTCCTTCCTTCTCTCCCACAATCTTGACATTTGGTTTATGCAATGCGCCTGGTTCGTGGCAACGAATAGCAGATAAGGCATTTGATGACATATCCCCTAAAGAGTTGAAGGTGTTTATTGATGACTTAGGGGCCGCCACCGTGAGAGGAAGGCAGTTGATCATTTTAAGAAAATGCTTCGAGTGCTGTAGACAATTTTGCATCGCCCTAAACCCACGGAAGTGTGTTTTTGGAGTACCTTATGGGCTATTGCTGGGTCATGTGGTCAGTTCGGTAGGAATTGCGACAGACCCCGAGAAGGTTAAAGTTATAGTTTCCATCGGTCCACCACGCACTCCGAAAGAAGTTCATAGCTTTCTGTCTTCGATTGGTTACTACCGTAGATTCATCAACGCCTTAGCAGAAAGAACGTTGCCACTTACAAATTTATTGTCCTTTAGCTGTTCATTTGTATGGGGCGACCCTTGTAAGATAGCATTCGAGGATGTGAAACAAGAGCTAGCAAGAGCGCCCGTTTTAAAAGCACCTAAAAGAGGTGAGGTGTTCTATATATTTTCGGCAGCCACCATGTATAGTATCAGCTGCTGTTTAGCCCAAATTTGGGAAGAGAAGTGGTACCACCCGATTGTTTTTGCTAGTCAAAAGCTGGGGGTATCGGAAATCAATTATACCTACATGGAGAAGTTGTGTCTAGCGATGGTCTTTGGGACCAAGAAATTCAGGCATTATATTCTCTATGAGAAAGTCGTGCTTTATACGAAGGCGGAGGGACTTTGATTATTGATGAATAAGCTACAGCCGCCTGATCGTCTAGCAAAGTGGTTGATCACTTTGCAGGAATTTGATTATGAAATCAGGAGTAAGCCACCAAGGTTGCAAGGCATCGTGGAATGTCTAGTAGACTTTGGGGAGCCGAAAGAATCTGTGGCTGAAGGTAGTGACATGGAGTTGTTATTTAAAATAGATACGGCATCTATTCCCTCCTAGTACGCTGCAATAACGCATTATTTATCAGCAGGAGAGGCGGGATCCGAATTATCTAAAGCTGAGAGAAGGAAAATTAAGCAGCAAGCGTTAAAGTTTGCTTTGATCGCAGGTACATTATATCGACAAGGGGTTGATGACATCTATCGCCGATGTGTGATGCAGGCCTGACAAGGTGCCATTCATTTTGGAGGAGTGCCATGATTCTCTTGCAGTGGCCATTTTGCTGGACGGCTTACAGCACAAAAGGCTCTAAGAGCAGGTTATTGGTGGCCGGCCATCTTCCAGGATGCGTTTGCGTATGTTAAGAGATGCGATATTTGCCAACAACATGATAGTCGAGAGAATAGGAAATGACCACTCAACCCTATTATGGCAATACTTCCATTTGAGAAGTGGGGAATAGACTTTGTGGGTCCTATTACTCCGTCGTCGACTGCGCAAAAGAGGTATATCATTGTAGCAACTGACTACTAAACAAAGTGGTCAAAAGCACGTGCAACAAGGAAAGATGATGCTAAAGAAACGGCTAGTTTCCTTTTAGAGCAGATAATATGCCGGTTTGGTCCGCCGAAAGAATTAGTGTCGGACCGCAGAACCCATTTCCTGAATAAGGTGATTAAAGGTTTGACAGAGATGTGGCAAATCAAGCATAACAAGACAACCCCATATAATCCGCAAGCCAATGGGCAAGTTGAAAGCACCAACAAGCAGCTTATGGGCATCCTGTCCAAAATTGTGTCGGAAAAGAAACCGGATTGGGATAAAAAGTTATACGTGGCAGTGTGGGCTTATAATACGACCTTCAAACGAGCCACTGGCCATACTTCGTTCAAGTTAGTATATGGGAAGGAGTGTGTCGTGCCTTTAGAAATTGAGTTGCCGACTATTCGGTTTGCCATCAATCATTCTTTGAGCGATGAGGACGCACTTTTTGAGCGCTTGACGACACTGGCACATTTAGATGAGCTTAAGCTGCAGAGCTTATTGCACCAAGAAGTGGCGAAGCGCCAAATGAAGCAGCTACACGACCTCAAAGCCAAGAAATACACCTTCAAGAAAGGACAGCTTGTTCTGTATTATGATGCACGACATGAATTATTTCCAGGCAAGCTAGAGCCCAAATGGGATGGGCCCTATAGGATCATTAGAATAGGAAAGAATAAATCCACAGTCTTGTTAGCTGACATTGAGGGGATAGAATTTAAAAATAAGGTTAATCTTAATAAGATTAAACCTTATTATTTCTGATTGCACTAATGCTATGACTGCCTCGCAGGTCTAGGCGAGATCGATCAAACATCTACAAGGAAATCATGATAGAGGTTGATGGGTCGTCTGATCCCTTATTTAGAACACCCATATTTAGAACAGAGGTATCATCAGGGAAAGCTCATTTGGTGGAGCAAAGGATACAAGGTGATTGAGCAAGAAGGCGGGACATTTATTTGGGAGATCAAGGTCTTCTGCCATCACTGCCTACAAATTTTGACGAGCGTCCCTGTTGAATTCAATGATGATGGAGGGATGGAGCCTACAGTCCACCCGTTGAATATGCTAAATTTCTATTACCATAATTACGAGTAGAGTTCCGGATGGCGGGATATGTAAACCCTTTATGGACGTACACCTTGTACTTTGATGGGGCATCCAGGGGTGCATGCAAACAAGGAAGTGTAGGAGTTGTCATCCGAGACCCTCGACGATGCATTGTCATGAAGTTAGCCGCTTATCTCGGGGCGAATTTCACCAATAATATGGCAGAATACAAAGCCCTGATTATGGGTTTGAATATTGCAAAGAAGGGTGGTATCCGCCAGTTATTGGTGAAAGGGGACTCTCAGTTGGTTTTAAATCAACTCAATGGGACGTACATGGTATGAAACCCCATCCTTTGCATGTACCATCATACTGCCATAGCCCTGCTAGACGAATTTGATAGAGTGTCTTTTCAGCTAATTCCACGGAATTGGAATCAGTTTGCCGATTCATTGGCTAATTTCGCGTATGAAGAAGACCTCTTCTTTAATTGTGGCCCTTGTCCCGATATATCTATTGATGGTGAGATAGGACCTGGTCGTTTGTGGGGTATGCTTTCTGAACATGCCCTCTTTGGCAGACGATGGTTGATTTGGGTGATGCAGAGGGTAAGAGAGACTCATCTCCCTTTATTATGTTGGACCCATAGACTGATTCGACGACATGTGATGTGAACACCTCTTGCGATATACGCAGGAGGGATGGGTCATAATTTAATGCACCTAGTTTAGGGCTACGAGCCTATGTCCCCCTGGGAATGGTATGCTTCGATGTCTGTCATGGTTGTTTCCAGGTGGATGTTATGTGTAGTATTATTTGACTTCATTAGGCCAAGAGGGCCGATTTAGTTTGGTAGCAAAATCAAGTTTCATTTTATTAGGCCAAGAGGGCCATTTCCCTGTCTAGTGCGGGTGCGTTTAATCGGTTTTTGTTTTACGTGTTGTGCTGGACAGGTTTCGTGTTCGTGGAATTTGGTGGATCCTGGAGGAGCCTTTGCTGCGATGGAAGCTTCTTGTGGCCAATCCAGGTGATACCTCTCCTTTACGAGTACCTTTCTTTCCTGTTATATGTGTATTTGTACTTGTCGAGGGGATACATTTTTGTTGGGGACCGGCAACCAAGGCATGAAGTCCCAGGTTTAGGCTATGTATGTTTGAGGGAGGTCGGAGTAGTCATTGCCTCCTGTAAAGACATTGTCAGGCATCGAAAGACCTGTTTTGGAAGGAAGTCCTAGTGGTCCTGTTCTGCTAAGCCTGCTAGGTAGCCGTTCTAGGAGTTCTTGTTAGTTGTGAGACAGTTAGAGAAGCCTGCCAGAAGATAATAATGATGATGCCAAGAAACTATGAACATCCTAAAAGATGAATATAAATACGAAGGTGTGTCAAAAGGGGTTCTAACCCCTATCAAAAGAAAAGAAATGGAAATGTATAGGCAGTTGATCATTGCCTTGCGAAGGCCTGGTAGGTTCCTGGGGACGAGTCAGACCCGGGGCCGATACCTTGTCTTCCTAGGGGTGGCTTCTTGCTGGAAAAAAAAAAAAAACCAAAACAAGGAAGGTTGGAGCGAAAATAAAAGTGAGCGTTAGAAAAGGATTAAGTGTCGCCTTGCGAGGACTTGGTAGGTTCTTGGGTACCGAGACAGGTCCTGAGGCCGATGCCCTATTCTCCTTGGGTCACTACGCTCAACTCCCTCCTTTTTACATGCCCAAGTATGTTCATCCAATACAAACCCTAAAAGAAGACATGTACTGAAAGAAAATACTCCTTGATCAGGCTATAGGAGTCCTCGCCTTGTTAGAGCTCCTAGTTGTGTTGTCTTTAGTTGGTAAGTAGTTCAGACTACCACTTAGGGCAACCTCTTTGGTAGGTTTTTTAGTTTGGCTGTGTTGGAGCAGTTGGTTAGCGACTCACTTCGGATCTTCTATTAGATGATGCTAGGCCTACTCCTTGTGGATGTCATGCCTTGGTTCTGTCTAGGGGTAGGGGAAGCATTGTGATGAGTTTTATTATATATTTGTTTTGTATCAGTTTGATGCTTCTTTGGTTGTTTATGTGCAGATATGTTCGTGGATTCGACGGGCTGAGTCGCCCTATCCCGTGGTCGCCAATGAGAGCAAAATTTAGGTGCCCAGAAGTGCTTAAAAATAGCTAAAAATTATGAATATCAAGGGAAAAATATTCACCGTCAAAGGCGGCGACTCGATCTAGGACGATTTTAAGCGTCAAGTAGTTGACGGGTGCCCAAGTGACACGTTCAGATTTTTAGTATTTTTTTTGTCAGACAAGACGGGATGCGGGAGCTGCAAGCCTGTCCGGGATACCGAGAGGGACGCCCAGAAATTTACAGCATGTCAATCGGAGCTCGTATGAGGAAGTTGGCCCAAAACCGGCCGGGGTGCCCAAAAAGGGGCCAAAGCTGAAATCTCAAAGGGTGTGGCTAGTGGGGGGTGCCCTTTGGCTCCCCACCCCCCTAATTTTTTTCATCGTGCCCAAGGTAGTGCCGTGAGCAGACGCCATGGAAAAAATGGCGCCCCCCCCTCCTCAAATCCAGATGCAGGCTGTAGAACAAGCCATGGATTCAATCATAGCAGGCAACAAGATTCAATCTTCGCTCCCCATCGCTCCAATTCACGCGAGGAATGGCAGCCTGTAGAGGGAGATAGAAAATCACTCTTTCTCTCTCCTCCCTCTCTCTCCTCTAAGAGGGAGTTCATGTGGGAAGAAGAAGGAAGAAGAAAGAGTGAGGGAGGCTTGTCCGGCATGGATCGGATTGCTCCACGGGCTAGAAATGGTGATTTGTGATCGTCATGAGTATGAAGTGCTACTGATTTTCAGATTTGCAGCCATGGACATGAAACCCGAAACACGCAAATAAGCGGTAATTCAATTTTTTCAAAGGAAATTTGAGATTTTATGGCTTTTGATTGATAAAATGTTGTTCATGTGGGCTAAAAATTATTTATATTGCTATTTTCCATGAGTACTTGCTGATCATAATCAAAAAATCAGAAAAATATGCATCTTGTGGCTCAAAATAATACACTAAAACACGTAAAATATGGAAAATCAAGGGAAAATGATGTTTTTTGGGCATAAAAATGGAAAAATGAATAGGAACACCAACTAAATTTTCATTTTTCTGCAAGAAGGAACTAAGGGCCACAGCCCATAACCTATTTTGCATTTTTAGTAATAAATTAATGTAGAAAATAAGCGAAAATACAAGGAAAATAGAGGAAAATCACTAAAAATAGGGGAAAAATGCATTTTGGGTACGGAAAATTAATGAAAATTGAGAACAATGTTTGTGAATGTTTGTGGGGACTGAAGCATGAGGATTTGCCTCAGTTCAACCCCACTTTCTTGTTCTAGTGTGCTTTTCCCGCTTTCTACACATAAAATGATGGCAAAATACCCTATAAATCTATACAGCAATGCAACATTTGATCAATGGGAGGGCAGAGTGGTTAAAATGTGTCCAAATGCGGAGTAAAATGATGAAAAGATTGCTGGTTTTTGTTTGCATGCCATATAGGTCGGTGAATAATTATAAAATAAGGGCCTAGTAGCACGAGGGTCTCCTCGGTGCTAGGTTCCTGCAACGCCGCATAAGAACGGTAGTTGAAAATCATTGAAAGGATGTTTTTCGCATGTGCACAATATCGATTTCATAATTGTTTGAGCACTTGGCATCCACAATATGCATAAATCATGGAAATATTTAAAGGTATCAGAAATCCTGGATGCACATCAATTGTTTTCATTAGGACATTGACCCACGTTGAGTGAGAGACAGGGCCTCCTAAGCCATAGGCTAGTCGTGGGGTCTAGGGAAAAGAGAAGTAAGGACAATGGCACATTCCTGTATACGATTAAATGGTACCTTGAGTGGATTTTGTGTGAAATATTTATATGTTGAGCGACGCATCGAGGGGCCAATCCCCAAGGTGTAGGAGAGTCGCAGAGGGGTGGCGGCACTCAGCCGTTGGAGGACCCCCTATGTCTGTGCTTCGTGCCATTAGGCAATGTGTAAGGGACTCCCTCTGAGGAGTAGTGGGTGAGAGAAGAGTGGACTACAAACAACGTATTACAAACGCAATGTTTAGGAAGGCAGACATTTTGATAGACGCTCCTGGCTGCGAGGCCGAGGGGTTGTCTTGTGCGTAGTGACGAGGCCCGGCTAGTGCATGAGCCAGTGCCGGCCCGGTTTTTGGTCCATCACTCCTCAGCCCTCTTTCTTCTTTCCTCCTCTTCCCTTACCGACTCCCTTTGGGCCCATTCGAGCTCTTCCTTCTCTTTTCTCCTTCGCTCCTCCTCTCTTTTTCCGTGTAGGGCTTTAGTCCGTTGCTCCCCCTTTCTTTTTGGTGTAGCCTGGGGTTCTCCCTCCTCGTTGGTGTCCGTTTCCATTTCATCAGACTGCTCTTCCACATGAGGCTGGGACTGCGATGGCGATTCGCCACTTTTCTCGTCACCTCCCTATTTGTCTTCTCCCGCTCGTCCCTGCCCTATCGCTTCGTGGATGATCGCGGTGAGGGCACCTCCAAATCCTATGGTGGAGGCCTTGGAGGATGAGGCTTTGTGGGTTGATCGGGGTGAAGGGGATTCTCCTGCTACGGCCCTTCCTCCTATTGCCAGGGCCTTTGCCGAAGCCTCAATTGCCTTTCTTACGAACCCATTGAGGTTCACCTCGTCCAGCGCGATTGAGCAGCAATGCTTTCGAGTAGAGGTACATTGATCCTAGACATGATGTTGTTGTACCGCTGACTCGAGAAGAGGGTATGCATCATCTTCGCCTGCAGCTGAATCTCTTGATTGGGGATGTCTGCCAGGCTAATTCCGTCGTCGGTGTGGACCTTCACTTTGTCCATCCCCAACATGGCATAGACGTCTCTTTTTGGTTTCTTCTCCACCTTGTTTGGAAGCCCTAGTGCCATTTCTATTAGTTCGGGGGTCAGTTCAACCTGCACTTGTCTGGTGGCTTCCCTATCCCGCACCGTGACGGTGCCCCTATTTCTATTGAAGGTGCGCAAGAACTCGGCGCACAGGGTGTAGTTTATCCTCTGGCCCACTACATCCAGGTACCTTTGTAAGTGGCATTGCTCTATAGTTCGTCGTACCATTGGTTCCTCAATGACCACGTCTTCCAGGTTGAATATGTGGCGGAACTTTAGCTGGTTGAACGCTCTTGTTTCCACCATGGGGCCATACCTCACTTGTTCTTCCTCCGAGAAGGGGAGCTTGCCAGCTTTGTCTTGGCTTGCCATGGTCGCCACCTGCACATTTAGCCAATTTCCTTTTTAGTATTTTTTTGGCAACCAATTTGCTAGACAAACATAGCAGATTTTATTGTTCATAGCCCTAACTTTTCCTTTCAGACTTCTATCACCCTTTTTTATATGGCATTTCAATTTTGAGCCTTTTCATACTTGGTTTACTTTTTAGTTTTAACTCCATTTACTGCCCTGTCCCCCTCGTGGAAAAGAAAAATCCATCCCAAGATTGGAGGTTGTGGGGCCAAGGCGTTCATGTTTATTTGTGTAGGAGCCAATCGTAGAAGTTGGGGTTATATTCCAAGTGTGCAGCGCAATCCAGGTCACACGGTCGAATGCCTACATGTGTGATGTACGTGAGGACATCTGTGAGCAAATCACCGGAGTTGACCCGACTTGCGATGTGGAGCTCTTCCTCTGTCAAGATGCGGTCGAGATAGGGGTGCCCTAAGATATGATCGTCCATGGTCCCATCTCGAAGAGTGGTTAACACTCGATACGAGGTAGGCGCGACGTAGGTGGGATCATACTCGGCTGTTTTGATGGCTCGACGTTGTTCGGCGTTGGTCATTATGCGGCATCCATCGACTTCCCATTTCAACCTAAGATCGTACCACCACTTCAAGAAGGGTGATTCTGTATCCGCCAGGTGGGACAACCTTGCTTTCTCTTGGCTAGTGATGGCAGACGTTGTCCATGGGTCAAATGATGTGATGAGGCGTTGCTTAATGGCTTGCTCTTTGGAGACCTCACGAGCGAGTATCTCGGCGGCGGCAGAGCAAGAAGCTTGTGCAAAGGCAAATTCAAAAGTCTCCCAAGAGCAAGGCATATTGCGCATGTCTGTTGCAAAGGGTTCTACTAATAGTCCCAAGTCCATGCAGTCATAGCTGAGGGCCAGTGCAACAAAGGTGGCATCGAGCTGTTTGATGCAGTCCACCACATCATCTCCAGTGTCCTCTGCAAGGTCAGTGGCCAGCGTTAGGAATGACTTCCATTCATAGGAGGGCTTAAGGCCGGCGGGTGGTTGGGGTTTGCTGGAGCTGGAGGTTCTAATAGTACAGAGCTGCAGCAGCTGGGGGCCCGTTTGAGTCGGCAACATGGGCGTTGGTTGGATGGATGGGTCGGGTTTGATCTTAGGGGCTATGCTGCTGCAGTCAGCTAGGCTGCTGAGCGGCGGGTTGGGTTGGTTGGATGATGCCACTTGTGGTGATGGCTGTTGTTTGGGCCGTTGGGCGTGTGCGACGCTCCTGAGTTGACACGCAGAGGAGTCAAATGAGTGGGGTGAGCCCTATGATTCGTGGTCTTGAGGTATTGGGGGACAAGGACTTGAGGTCAACGTAGAACTAGGGCATGTGACAGTTGGGATTTTAGGGATCCACAGCTAGGCATTCCCCTCATAGTAGCCTTGTGCACGTAGGAGGACTTTAGGGACCCACATTTGTTTAATCACGCGGCACTTGCGATGATGGCGTCTTGGTTTCCTAGGTTTAGGTTTGTAGGTCTTCCGCGGACATGCGCGTCTAGTTCTAGGCAGTTCTTGAGGCTTCTTAAGTACCCATTGCAAGTGAGTCTGTTGGGGTTTTGCTTTGGGTGCGGCGGGCCGCGGTGCGTGGGGATCTCGGTGTGGTAGATATGCATGGCCCCCCTCCTTAGTCCTAGCTGCCGCTGTTTCTATCGGTGGCCCTGTGAGCGGTGATGGGGTTATGAGGCCCTTGCTGAAAGTCGTGACAATAGGCACGTTCCCGATCATTAAGTGGATGCATTGCGACTCATAATCAACATTGCAGTGGGTGTGCTTTTTAAAAGTTCACCCGAGCAATGACTCTGTGCTTGCATCCATGGCATTTGGTAAGACATAAAAAAGCATGGGGATAGTTTCAGACTCGATAGAAATGGCGACTTGGCATGTGCCAAGGATCGGGTAGGATTGAGCCCTGTATGGGCTCAATCTGGCTGTTGTGGGATGAAGTATTGGCGCGCCAAGCTGGGTCCAATGCTCATGCGTTAAAATGTTAAAATCCGCCCCCTCGTCAAGGGCATTGAAGGAGCACGTCTCTTGGCCGTGATCGTGATGCAGAGGTAGGCGGATTCTACAGGCTCCTCCTCATTCTCGCAGATTTCCGTAATTGTGGCTACTCGTATTTTGACGGGTGGTTCTACCATTGGTGGCTCATGCAACGGATGAGTGGGCGGGTAGTACTTCTTGACCCGACTGCCATTGAAGAAGCCCATTCCCTCACCATCCAGTGTTTCCAACTCGACATTACCAGTTCGGCTGATTGCCCAAACCTTAAAGGGTCCGAGACCTCTGAATTTCATCTTTTGCTTATGTCATTTAACTGAGTAGAGGAGCGCTAGGTCACCCTGCTCAAACTCTTGTTGCTTGACATGTTTGTCAAACCAACTTTTGCTTCGGGCTTTCTCGCAGATAAGTGTGTGGGTGGCTAGGAGACGAACTTCTGACAGAACTTCAGACAGGCGTTCTAGCTCAACCAAGCATTGCGTCCATGCTTCCTTTCCTTCCCATCATTCTTGGAGTGCTATCCTCAGGCTAGGGACGAAGAATTCTAATGGGAGAATGGCTTTAGTCCCATAGGTTAGCCTAAAAGATGTTTGACCGATGGCCGTTTTATAAGTTGTTCGGTAGGCCCACAAGGCTGCCATCAACTTGTTATCCCAGTCACTTCGTGAGGCTGAGACTACTTTGGTCAGGACATTGATGAGAATTTTGTTGGTTGATTTAGCGTGGCCATTAGCCTGAGGGTAGTATGGTGAGGATTTGCGATGGATGATGACAAAGGTGGATAGGAGATGGGCTATCACTTCATTGATGAAGTGCATTTCCTGGTCACTAACCAGTTCAATGGGGCAACCAAAACGCGAGATTACTTGCTCCCATAAGAACTTGGCAATCATCCTAGTGTCGTTTCTCCACGTGGCTCTCGCCTCCGCCCATTTGGTGAGGTAATCCATGGCCACCACGATGTACCTAGCTTGTGAATATTGTGCCGCGGGGCTGATGGGTCCTATGAAGTCAATCCCCCATTTTTCGAAGGATTGGCGAGCAATAACAGGGGTTAACTCCATCTGATCTTTACAAACCGGGACTTTTGTCCGTTGGCACTTGTCACAATGCTTGACAAATTTTTTGGCATCGCGAAAGAGTGTGGGCCACCATAGCTGGGACTGCAACACCTTTAGTGATGTAGTGTCCCCGCTAAAGTGTCCTCCTGCAATACCGTTGTGCGCCTCTGAGAGCACATCATGCATCTCATGCTCACATACGCATCTACGTAGCAATCCGTCTTGCCCTAGCCTATAGAGCGAGCCTGCAATCAGCTGGTAGGGCTGGATTTCCAGGATTAAGCGCCTAAGCCGTGCTTATTCTATTGGTCATTCGGGCAGCCCATGCTCGAGCACTTGGACTATGTCGTCTGCCCAATATGGTGTCAGATCGGTCCTGAATAGGTCTCCCTCGCTGGACATATGGAATAAGTGGCTGTCTGGTAACTCGTCCATGATGCCTTGTCCAGCGGCTTCCCCTGTGGGTATACGGGATAGATGATCAGCCATGTAATGTTGTTTTCCCTTCCGCACCACCACTGAGAAGTCGAACTCTAGGAGCAGGAGAAGCCATCGAGCTATACGTCCTGTAGCACAAGGTTTGTTCACTAAATAGAGTAGGGCTTGATGGTCTATGAAGAAGGTGAAGGGGGTGGCCAGTAGGTAATGCCAGAACTTCTTCACGGGGAACACCATGGCTAATCCTTCCCTTTCCGTTGTCGAATAATTCATCTCCGTCTCAGTGAGTTGCCTGCTAGCAAAACTCACTGCGTAATCTAGGTTATGCTCACCAGGTTGGCACAACACTACCCCCACGGCAAACTTAGAGGCGTCAATGTGTACGTGGAAAGTCATAGTCTAGTTTGGGGCTCGTAGGATAGGTGCCGTTGTTAGGGCTTTTTTCAATTCTTCGTAGGCCCGTTGGCATGCTTCAATCCACTCGAAGACAATTAGCAGTTTATACAATGGCCTAGCGATCAGCGCGTAGTTCAGTACAAACCGCCGATAGTATCCTGTGTGACCTAAGAAGCATTGAACTCCCCTGTAATTACCTGGGGGTGGAAGGTCCACGATGACCTTGACCTTCAAGAAGTCCATGGCAATCCCATTCTTGGACACCACGTGTCCCAAGATGCATCCGTGCTTCACCCAAAACTAACATTTCAGGGGGTTCAGGGAGAGACGGTATAAGTGACACCGTTCAAAGACTGCGCGGAGTTTGTCGAGATGTTCGATCCAGGCCGAATGGACACACAGGTCATCGACAAAGACCTCTAACTCCTTGCGAAGCATGTCCTTGAATATGGTGCACATGAGGCATTGAAAGGTGGCGGAGGCATTGGTTAGCCCGAAGGGCATGACTACGTATGCAAAGACACCCCACTCAGCGGCGAAGGCGGTCTTGTGCCTATCTACAGGATGCACTTGCGCCTGATTGTACCCCGAGAAGCCATCCAGGAAATTGTAGGCTTCCTTACCTGCCACTCTCTCAAGCATATGCTAGGTGTACGGTAAGGGGTAGTTGTCTCTCTTTGTAGCGGCGTTTACTTTCTTGTAATTGACGCACACTCGAATCTTGTTGTTTTTCTTCATCACAATGACTATGGGTGACACCCAGTCTGCGTGCTCAATTTCGTAAATGAATCTGGCTCTCATCAGCTTGTCGATTTCCTCCTTGATAGCATGAGCGTGCTTTGGATTCATGGGGTATGGTCACTACTTGATTGGTGTTGCATCCATTGTCATGGGTATGTTGTGAGTCACAACACTCGGATCTACCCCTCATAGCTCATCTAAAGACCAAGAAAATGCGTCCCGGTACTCCCGCAAAAGAGTGACAAGACTGGACTCTTCTTTCGTGGTCAAGTCCTCGGCAATGAACACTGGTTGGGGTACTTCCCCTTCCATGGCTAGGTTTACCTCCTTGACCTTGGCTGGCCCTTCGATTGGTTCGCTGGTTTGCCCTTGGCACTTGGCACTTAGCAGAACCACTACCCTGTCCCCTCTTTTGAATTTAGAAAAGCGTTTAGGGAGGTCTTGCGGCTTCCTTTGTTTCTCTGATCGCGCATCGTTGGGACGCTTAGCCTCATCCTGCCGTAACCGTCTGCGCCTCAGGTGGACAGGTAAGTCCCCCTTGGTGCGTCTGGTCATGGGTGGCCTAGGGATTTCTAGGTCACTATCTAAAGTAACTTTAGACTCAGAGTTAAATTCTCCATTTTCACTAGAGGAGATGGTCTCCCCTGGCGGCCGCAGTTCAAATGGCAATTCGGTTCTAAGCAGTGCTGCCGTTCCTGGTTGGGCTAGGCCGGCTTGCTCAAAATCCACTGCTCCCATCCGTTCCAACCAAGCACGATCACATTTTGTACACATGACTCCTTGGTCCACTCTAAGGTCCGGTCTCGTCTGAGGCTTAGCATCTGCCCGGATTTGCTCAATTTCTCGCCCTTCGGTGTTGTATTCTATGGTATCCACCTCATCCTCACTTCCTTCATCGAAGGATTGGCAATCTTTGTATTCGTCACAGGAGTCTTTATCGCTAGACTGCTCATCGTCCCCCAAGGCCTGCTCTGCCTCGTCTTGTTGGTCAGGAACCAACGCCCAGTTATACCTGAGGTTTAGTTCATGTACCCTTGTCCACTTCCACTCGGATTCTTCCAAGAGGTCCTGGAGAGGCTTGAGATTGGCGGTTGCGTTGCTTGCCAGTCGGCCTGTTAAGTGCCCCAGTATCCTTGGAGTTCCCTCTTGTTGGTAGGCACTTGGAAGATGACAGGCTTAGGCCCTTCATGGAGGTTTGCTGCCATCATGCAGACAGGTGTAGGGAGGTTTTCTTTTGGCTTGCCAATTGTTTTGACAGCCTGCTTGTATGCCTCATGGTCTGAGAACGGCAGGTTGAGTGTAGCGAGAACGTGCATCCAATCCCACTCGTCCTCTTGGCATGGGATATACTTAGTTAAGGACCCATAGGGTTTCCTTGTCGTGGGTGTTTCCCTTGAGCAGAGTAGAGATGGCATCTAGGTCGACTAGCGAGGTCTTCCAAATGTCCATCTCTATTCTCACAGTGTTAGTTCAGTTGCCCAGGAAGATCAGGCTGTTACCCCAGTCTTCGATAACTCTAGCATTGAGTATCCAGGGTCGACCCAATAAGATATCATAGTCCACTCCCTTCATGACGATAAATTCGACAGAGAACTGGACTCCTGCAATCTTCACTGGCCAATTCTTCAAGACCCCGAATGGCTTCACTCGCATACTGTTTGCTAGCATGACGTTAAACCGAGCAGCTTCAACAGGCGGGTTTCCCCACTTCTGTAACACTGTGTGGCTAAGCACACTAACCCTAGCTCCTGTGTCTACAATCCCCTTCCTCATTGCGTCTCCCAGGGCTAGGACCGGCAGGACTGCGTGCATCTCGGAGCCTTCCCAAAAGGCGTTGATGTGCAAGGATTTAGGCCAAGAGTGTAGCATCAAACTTGGCAAGTGCATTTCCGCATCCTGGTCTTGAGGATCTGCCGGGGCCTGCTCTTGCGGTCTCTCGACCCAATGCTTGAGGTCCTGCCATAGGGTAGAGTGCTGCTTAAGCAGATCTCCCAGGCCAAACGTTACAAGGGTGGTCACTAGTGTGGTCACGAGATTGCTAAACACTCATCCTTCCCTTAGCCCAGACTGTCCGGGCCAATGGCCGCGGCTGATCTGCGGGTCTGTTGCATCTAGGCTTGGCCTCGATGGCACTGCTTGTGGCGTGGCAGCCTCGGCAGACTTAGGTTGGGGTGGTGATAGTGGCGTGCTCATGCTGGAGAGATCATCAATCTCGTCCTCCGTGATGGGTTCAACATCCTTGAGGTGCTGTTGAGTCTCCCTCACCCATTCCTTCACCTTTTCTATGGCTTCCAATTGCCGCTTGGGGTGTGGGTATTCCCCTACCTTAGTGCTTCCCTTTTGGGCTGTTTTAGGGGCTGAAGTCTCTGCCTCCGCGTCTGAGACTTTCTTCCCTTGGGGTAAGGTCATAACACTGTCGGTTTTTAGTGCGACCTTAGCCTCTGATCTCTTCTTTTTCCGCCTACGGCTCTTCTTTCCTACTGAGGTCGTGTCAAGATTGCTAGGTCCTGGTAGAGGGGTCATAACTCGCAAGGGAATAGGTGTGGCCTTCCCATCGGGGTTTTCAACACCAAACAGCCCCAACGGGATGGACGGCAAATTAGCTGAACTGGAAGGCGACTTCCATTTTGGGCAGTCTATGAAAAGATGGGTGATTCCGCACTCTGCGCACCTTTGGTCAGCTTTGTCCCTGTTTTGCTGCTCTCTTTCGGGGCAGTGCGATGAGATGTGACCGGGATGTCCACAAGTCCAACAAGTGACCGGATCCTATGGCTGCCCTCCTAGGCCTCTACCCCATCCTCGTCCTAATGCCATCACCGGCACGGGTCGATAATCCATGAGGACCGCATTGCCCTCGTCGTCGTGCGAGACGTAAGGGTAAATGTAGGTCTCTTCGTCATTGGGCTCTTCTACGTAGTGTACGGGAGCATCGCTCGGTGGGTGGGTCACATAGGGACCAGGCGGTCTAGAAATGCCGGTAGGATTTATGTCTAGCCTAGGGGCTGCTGGTTTCATATCGTTAGGCGTCGGTAGGGCTAGCAGGGTTCCCCGTCCGAAGAATGGCTAATTGCCTGTTAGCCGGGTAAGGCTGGCCGTAGGGTTACATGTATGGTAGCCTTCGTGGTAGTCTGCAGTGTGTGGTATCCTGGCCGAACCTACTGCAGTTAGCGCAGGGTCTTGACCTAGGGTCTTGCCCGCTGATGAATACGGTCGACACTGCCCTGTTAGTTGGTCTCTCGCCCAAGGGGATTCTTTTAAGGAGGCTTCTTACGTGGGTCACATAGTCGCGGATGCCCTCCTTCTCCTTCTGCTTGACGTTCATCAGGCGTACTAGCAGGTTGTCAGAGTATCCGGGTTCGGCAAACCTCTTGACAAAAAGGTACTTGAGGTTATTGAAGTTGGCTCATTCTATGGCATCCAGGCTTGTATACCACATCCTACCCTTATTGCTTAAGCAAAGTCCGAATGCTTGCGAACGTTGAGCCTAGTTGTTGAGGCCATTGGCTTCGCATACTTGCTCAAACTGCTTAACAAAGCTGTACGGGTCGTCAGGTGGCTGGTACTTGTCGAGTTACTTGGTGACAATAGGTATTTTGGCTTGGCTCTTTGAGCTCTGGTTTTCCCCCAGCCCTGCAAGTAGCGAAGTTGCTAGCGCAGTGGCACTCTGTTCTACCGCGATGTTATCGAGCAGCCGTTTCATGAGGAGCTCGCCCAGCTTCAGGTCTTCCTCTAGTGCTCTTTCCTGGTCTGTCCGATTTCAGCCAGCCAGGTTCAGCACTCACTCCACCTCATGCAGCTCCATGCTTTGCCTTAGGCTCCTGGCTTGTTGGTCTCTACTATACTCGGCTATGCCCTGCAATGCCTTGCGAGCTAGCCTTCTCTCCTCCTCTAGGTCCGCAATGATTGCATCTGCCGTCCTGCCACGGTGCTCGTAGCGGGCATGCGCATCGTAACTGCTCACCATCTACTGTATAGCGTCTGGAAATGCGCTCACGTCGAGCTCCCCTATAAACCAATGGTCTGAGCCTCCCTCTGTCATGATTGGATTCTTGCGTCTGCTCGTACAACAGGTCCTTGTCATTGATGCTCCTTGCTTGACTCTACCCTGTGCTTCGCGCGTTTGCCTACACCTTGGGTCTTCTCCTATTGGTGGGTTTTTTTGGGTGATTTATCTGAGTGAGTTCCTTTAATTTTTGAATGCAGTGCTTGACTTATGATCACTCGTGAGTGTGTCGTTCCTCGTGCACTTGTGCTCAATCAGGCTTTCAACTTTCCTAAGTTTACTTCAAGTGCGGAAATTCAACCTGAGTGCTGTGAGCAATTCCCCGGCGTCCCACTCACTCTCGCTTGTTTCGGGCCTGATAGGCTTTGCTACTCCAGTTTCGGCCGTTCTGCGGGTTCTAGGGTCCTGTGTTGCTTCCTGTTGTTCATGTAGGGGTGGGTTGCTGGGGGAGTGTCCCAATGAGTCCCTGGATGGGTCAGGTTTTGTTTTGGTTTGACTCTGGGAATCAGACGTCCGATTTACCAGTGGTCTGATTTTGGGAATCGGACCAGGGGTATCGGGGCTGAGTGGTAGTCTTAAGGTCCGCATGTCCGATTCTCAAAAATTGGACGGGCAAGTGTTCAATGAATCGGATAAGGGGGTCTGATTCTCGGCTGGTCCGATTTTGGGTGGTGGTCTGACTCGTTCGAATGGTCCGATCGGACCGGGTGGTCCAATTTCTAGGACCGAGCAGACTGGTCCGAGTGTTCGATCCTAGTGGTCCGATTGTGGGCAGGTCCGAGTCTGGGAATCGGACCAGGCAGGCGATTGGTGACGTGTATTAATTCGTCTGATCGGACCGGGTGGGTCCGAGTTAGACGGGTTGGTACTAGTCCGAGTGTGCGAGTGGTCCGAGTGTCCAATTCTCAGAATCGGACGGGTTGGTCCGATCCTAGTAGTTGGACAAGTTGTTCCGATCGAACGGTTGTCCAAGTGTCCGATTCTGGGAATCAGACACTGGTTCAGATGTCCGAGTCCGCCGGTCCGATGAGCTTACGCACACGGATTTGCTTGACTATCTCCAGATGTTTATTCCTATTGACCACGCGATTAACCAGCGATGGAGTTGAAGTGGTGAGGAGGAGATCGGTTACCTGGGAGTCGCCGAACGCGATGTCCTCCGTACCCTCGTCGATCGGACGGTTGCCAAGCTCGCTCTCTCTCTCACTCTCTATCTCTCTCACTCTCCGTTGGTTGGAAATGGGGGTTCTCTTGCCCTCCCAGAGTTTATACCCTGCTGGTGTCCCTGAACACTACAGATCCCTTTCCTGGCGTTTCCTACGCAATTACCTTTGCATTTACTCCATTTTCCATTTTGTTTCCTGCAATTTTTCCCCCATTTCACAGCAGCAGCCCTCTGCCTCTTCGTGTGTGATTTCCTACTGTTAATCTATCCTAAACACAACATAAATCAAAAGCAAAACATTGAACTAGTTTCTCCATGTTTTCCAATCATCAATAACCAGAATATTCCAAAATACTTACCTGTTCTGAAGATCGAAAACACCCAACTTCCTACCTATCTCAAGCTCCATTTTGGGGATGAATACCCTACTTCGATGCTCGATATGAGGCGCGCAGGTGCTCAAGCTTGAATCCGTGGTCCCGGCAACGGAACCAAAATGTGCGAGCTTTCACTCAACCGCCAAGACCCACGGACCACTTATTGGTTCAAGCGTTCCAAGCGAGCTCTAATGGCTATCTCTCACCTAGCCGACGCGCCGTCGATCCTACAAGTGTAGTGAGCTTACCTTGACGCCCGATCGAGTATCCTCCTGTCTCTTGCACTACGGTAGCTCCACGATCCTAGGTGCTAGCTCAAGCATCCTCAAGCCTCCTCCATGTCCAAGCTCCATCCTACATAGCCGCGCGCGCAAGACAAGACAAGAGAAGAGAAGAGAAGAAGAGGGGAGGAGATGGTGAAGAGCTTCACCCTCTTGATCTCTCACTCACACACACACTCACTCCCTCACACTCTCACTCTCCCTCTCTCAAGAGCACACACAAGCAAGAAGGGGAGAAGAAGAGAGGAAGAAGAAGACTAGTATTACCACAAACCAAAGAATGAGCTCCTCATTCATTTTTCAACTTTATATACAAAACCCTACTTCCCTTTTGGGCGGTCGTCCCCTTTTCCTCTTTTTACATGGCCGGTCATAGCCTAGGCCCTGTTTCCATTGTCCTTTTATCTTCCTAGCTTCCTTTTCACCACCCTTCTACATTTACAAATTGCACGGGTGAGAGCCCGACGCTCTTTTACAAGATTTTAGGATGCGCCTTTTTATTCAAAAATGCGCCTTTTCCTTTTTGTGTTTGCCTTGGACTTTTAAGGTTGTCCTTGCGCTTTTGGCCTTTTCTCCTTTTCTTTCTTCAGTCGGGTTACCTTTTTTCCGCCTTTGCCCTGCGTCTTTTCCACTTTCTTTTGCTTTCTTCGTGTTGGGGTTAACAAATGGTGTTTGATTCTCTTTCACAGATTGTAACTAAAAAGCTTGACAAGAACAACTTCCAAGCATGGAAGTTTAGAATGACAAATTTCCTTATGGGAAAAGGATATTGGGAATTTGTTGCAGGAAATGAATAAGAACCAGTTCTTCCTGATGTTCCCAATCAACAACAAATGCAGGCATTCAAAGCATGGCATGAGAGAGCCAGGAAAGTTATGTACTGGCTGTCTATCAGTATTTCAGACTCTATGATTGTGCATATTGAGGATGCAAGTATGCCAAAGAAGGCATGGGATACTTTGTCAAAAATGTATAGCACAAATACGCAAGCTAGGAAAATGCATCTCAAGCAAGAGTTGCATAATGTGCAAAGAGAAAATATGAGCATCAATGACTACCACATGAAGGTGAAGAAGATTGCAGATGCACTTGCTTCCATTGGGTCGCCAGTGGAAGATGATGATTTAGTTTCTGTGACCTTGAATGGACTAGGAAAGGATTATGCACAGTTTTGAACATCCATTTCCGTCTGTGAAAGATTTCCTGATTTTGAGGAGTTGATTGCTCTTCTAATTTCTGAGGAGCAGAGAAATGGTGGTGCACTTCTTCAGGAGGAACTTCAAAAGAAGCTGTCTTCTACTCAAATGCTGGAAGGGGTAGAGGCAGAGGTAGAGGAGGCCGATTTGGAGGCCGTGGTAGAAATCAGAATATGCAGCAAACTCAAGAAAACCAGTCCTATGGAGGAGGACGTGGTAACTCTAGAGGCAGGGGGAGCCAAAGAGGTCGTGGTGGATGGCAAAGAATCCAAAATGCAAACAGCAATGTTGAATGCTACTACTGTGGTAAAATGGGTCATATGGCTAAAGACTACTATAAAAAGCAGAATGACATCATGAATGGGAAATTGCAACAACGGAATTATGCATCTTCTAGTAGACAGGGTGATGACAGAAATGAGCATTTGTTTATGGTACAGCACATGAACAATTCTGTGACAAGTGCAGAAGAAAGCAACGATGTCTGGTATGTTGACTCAGGTGCATCAAACCACATGACAGGTCATACAGAATGGATGGAGGATGCAAGGAAAATGGAAAAACCAGGATTTGTGGAGACTGGTGATGATACTGCACATCCTATTGTGCAGATTGGAAAATTTCCTTTGTCTATGCAGGATCGGAAAAAGAAATAACTATCCGATGTATTTCATGTCCCGAATATCACCAAGAATCTGGTTTCTATTGGTCAAATGGTTGAGCAGGGCTTGCAGGTCAGATTTAATCCTCATGGATGCTTTGTTGAGGATATGAAAAATAAAGGTCGCTTGATAGCAAAAGGAAAGAAGAAGGGCAGAATGTTTATGTTGGATGCAGACATGCGTGAATTGAGTGCAACAATGTTTGCACATGGGACCGGTGTAGTTGCAGATATTGATATCTTGCATAAACGCATTGGTCATGTTAATGTACAGTGACTTAAATCAATGCAGGCCCAAAATATTGTTGCAAGATTGCCTTAATTCAAGGTTGCAGAAATGCATAAGGTATGTGAAGCCTGTCAATTTGGAAAACAGGCAAGGAAACCATTTCCTAGACATGTTCAAGAGAGGGAGAAGCCATTGGAATTAATCCACTCTGATGCGTGGACTACTAAAGCTACATCTCTTGGAGGCTGTCATTATTTTGTCACTTTTATTGATGACTATAGCAGAATAGTTTGGGTGTATTTTATGAAAACATTAGGAGAAATATGGACTCTCTTTTTTGCCCCTTAAGGGGTTTCTCTCACCTCTCTCTCTCTAAAAAGAGATTCCAAAATAATATTATAAAAAGAGATCTTCTACAATCAAGAAAATCTCGTTTTTGTGTTTTCAATAGATTTCACCTATTATTTTATTCCCAAACTGCAGGATAAGGTCACTTTTTCTCAAAATCCTCATAACTAAAAAAATACAATTCTATTTTTTCTAAAAACGCAGCCAATCATTCTTTAATGCCCTCATGACTCTTTAATGCCCTCTTTAGTGCCCTCATGACTTTTCAATCATTCTCATTCTCGCTTCTTAAAAGGGCGGAAGTTAAAAAACGATATAAAATGACGTACACATCATATTTTAAGATTATTTTTTACCCAGAGACACCTTTTTGACTCAAGAGTTTCCTTGTAAATTTTCGTCTTTTTTGGACAAGTATATACCTATTTCTGGGCATTTTTTCATTCCCTCAGAAAGCTCTAGTTTTGTCCCAAATTTTGTGCATTCTTCTCTTTCCCTCCAGAATATGGTTTCTTGCATACGAGTTCTTCTGAAGCAGCATTGAGGAGTAGTTTTGATACCATTTGTTGAAATCAAAGAATCTCTATCTACAACACACTCTACCCTGCTACAAGCCATCTTCCTCTTCAGAAATATGCAGTAAGAAATCTCCGTCTTCAACAGTCTATACTACAAGCAATCCAGTGATAATGGAGGTATCTTTATTTTTTAAATCTTTGTGATGTTATTATTCTTCACAGTTGTTGTTCAGTCCTTAAGCATCAATTCATAGAGAGAGAGAGAGAGAGAGAGAGAGAGAGAGAGAGAGAGAGAGAGAGAGAGAGAGAGAGAGAGAGAGAGAGAGAGAGAGAGAGAGAGAGAGAGAGAGAGAGAGAGAGGAGGGGAGAAGGGGGGGGGACAGAGAGGACTGTGTGAGATGAACAAAGAAAATAAGTGATAGAGTGACAGATAGTAAATTAGGGTAGAAGATAAGATGATGTTATTGTTTTCCACTAGCCAAGCTTCAGTATGAATGTGTTTAGGGTTTCCTTGATGAATTTTTGTTGAGAGAGAGAGAGAGAGAAAGAGAGAGAGAGAGAGAGAGAGAATATTTTGGATAGAACAGAAGATAAGATTTGATGCTAATTAGAGGTAGATTAAAAGCCAAGATTACAGGCTGATTAGGGGTTGATTAGGGTCTATCAAGACTGAAAGCAAGAGAAAGAGACAAGAACCAAATGGGTTTAAAAAAAAACACAGATATAGTGAATCAAAGGGGTGTAGTTCTGCTATTTGAATGTTAATCCAAGTTAACATTTGCATACTTTTTTTTTTGCAGAATGCAGGTGCAGGATGTACCAAGAGAAAGAGAGATATTCACTTTCAATTGGAGGATGAATATGCACCAATGTTCAAAAGAACTGTGGAAAGAGATGATGCAATAAGATGCAGGATGCAACAAGAAAGAAGTGCAGGGAAAAAAAATGTGGACCTTTGGGTTGATGGGTGCATTTATCCACCTGATCCACTCACTCGAAGGCCACCACAATTTGAAGGGCTTACATCATTTGTAAAGTTTGCTTGTGAAGGCAATGAAGGATTGTATGGATACACATGCAGACTTGTCACACAAGGAATAGCAGGGGCTCATCAAACCTTGACAAATATGCAGACAAGATTACAAGGGAATATGCAGTCTTTGATGGAAAAGGATAGATTATTGGCTGAGAAGGATAGAGAGAACCAGAACCTACAACAAGCAATGTCTGTCATTGAAGATGCTATGCATGCTACACACGTGCAGAATATGGAGTTACAGTCTAAAGTCAATGACTTGGAGAAGGAGAATCAAAACATAGAGAGGAAGCTCACAAAAACTTTGGAGATTGGGCCCACTTTAAAAACCAAAGGGGCACGTCGGCGCATCCGATCCGTTAAACCAATTGGCCAATTAGCCAAAGAAAGTGGACAATATCATAGACGGATATATGCTCAATCTACTACAATGAGAAATATGTTTCCTCATGCAGAGAATGATACTATTGCCAAAGTCCTTAGCAAGAATATGGTAAAAAATGCATTGGAAAATCGTAAATTCAGGGACATTGTGGATGGTGTTGCTAGTGAACGTCTTAGGGATGTGAGCAACTTGTTTACTGCTACAGATGCTCAGGGATTATGTGACAAGGTGGGAATGAGTTCTGAGTCATATAGTATGCTCTATCAACAATTGGATACAGGTTTTAAGCAAGTCTTCAATACTAAGCGAGTAATGCCTCTGCCAAAACCATTTCACGTGAAGAAGGCTCGAAAACAACTAAATGAGAAAGTTTTAGAACTAATTGGTGAGCCTACGCATCTGGAACACACACACATATTGAAGTATGGTTCCAAAGAAGTTGCCTTTGTATTGAATGCATCCAACAACTTTGTATTGGATATATGTAGGGTTCAGATTGCTATGGTCAAGTTTTACAATATGTCTATGGAAGAATGTAGAGGCAAGCTTAAGTTTGTCCTCAAACTTGATGAGAGTGAGATTATCAAGGGGCAAAAACTTGAGCGTGTGAGTATAACACTTATGAATCGAGCATTGGATCCCAACATCGATGAAAAACATCCTTTATACTTCAGTGTACAATCGGAGAATGAAATATGGTGGCTTGCAGCATTTGAAGTACCAAAGGAGGACCATGAAGTACTTAAAGTTTTTTTTAACCTCACTAATATACCCAGTGTTATTCAACAGCAAAATAATGGAGCAGTTTTACATGTTGAGGGGTTTGGGGACTATCAAGTTGAATGGCATTTTGCAGGTGATTTAAAAACATTGAAGTGTATGTTTGGTTTATCAAATGCAGCAAATGCAAAATTTCCGTGCATATACTGCATGCAAACTAGGAAGAAAGGGAAAGATGGAAAGAAAGAATGGCTTGCCAAGGCAGGACAACAGGGTGCTCCGACACGTGATCAGAAAGTCATGAGAAATGGAATGCTAATTCCAGTGGATCCAAACTAGCGCCCTATTTTGGAAATACCACTAACAAGGGTTCACTTTTGCACATTGCATTGTTTGGTTAGAATAATTGAGAAGCTAGTATATGAATATATATGCTTTGCATACAAGATGCAGCCCGTGTCAGAATCTGATGCTACATGCAAGAAGGTAGAACAAGTCCTCTCTGAAGTTGGATTGCACGGAGGCCAAGTAGAAATAAAAAAGGACGAGAAAAAATCGGGGAAGAGTGGAAATGTTCCTTGTAAACCATGCTTTGGCGGACCCAAGGCTAGGAAGTTTTTATCTCCACCTCGAGATGAGGAAGGCAATATACTAGTAAAACAACCAGAGAAGTACGAAGCGTGGAAAAAGTTGCACCTTGCTGTTTCAGATTGGAGCAATGGGGGACGAACGAGGATTGCGAAGGCAGAAGTGTGGATACACCTAGATAGATTAGCAGCTCTCTTACAGAAGTTGGGGTTTATGGATGGTGATGCCAATGCATTTAAAGAGACAGCTGCTAAATTTCATAAGTCCATGGTGGAGGCATGGACTACAAATAGCATAACACACTACATGGTCAGTATTATCACCATTGCAAAAAAAAATCATCATTTCGAATTACTTTGTGTTTCTAATCTCTTTTCTTGTGCAGCATATACTTGAAGCACATGGTCCATACTTTGCAGATCAAGGAAGTTTGGCAATATGGTCAACTCAAGGCATGGAAAGATCTCACTGGCAAGCTCGCTGTGCTTTTCAAAAGGCAACTGATCATGGAGGTGGCATCAATGATTCCAATTCTATGAGGCAATTATTCCAATGGTGGTATAGGAGACTAGAGATACGATACGAGGAAAAAGAAAAGAAGTCCAAAACATCTCAAGCAGAATCTATAAGTAGGGCAATATATGAAGTGAGAAAAGCAAGATATGAAAACAGCACAGCTAGACAACGGCACGCAGAATGGTTGGCAACCCAAGAGAGAGATGGCAAAAAATGGAGACCTAGATAAAGATAATAATTTTGATGCATTTAGAGTCCGCAAGAGAGCACAAGTCCCAAGGATATGACACATCAATACTCATATCTCTAACATGAGATGTCTTATAAATTTTCTTTAAAATTTCAAAGGTTTGTCACTATATTTTTCAAAGTCGATTTCGAACTTTGTTTTTTAATTATGAAAAGTCAATTTTGAAATCCTAAGACAAAGATATGAAAATTCTAAACATTGGAACATTCATTGGCCTAGAGAGAGAGGGGGGGCATGAGGGGGGTGTCAGGAGATAGAGAGAGGTAGGGATGGGGTGGAGAAATGAAATGAAATGATAAATTTAAAATTCATTTACACCACAGTAAGTTTGAAAGTTTCGTATTTAAGTCGTCTCTCCTTTCATTTTTTCCCATTGCTCTCCACTCTACCCTCCACCTTTCTATCCTTCATTATCACAGCCATGGCACGTTCCAAGCTTCCTATCAAAAAGGCGCCTGCGAGAGCAAGAGCTCAACACTCTTCCGAATCTAGTGAGCGTACTGTGAGTGACAAAGATCCCCTGGTGACCGATAACGGTGGCCCTACTGCAGCCAATAATGGTGGCGCTACTGTGGCCAACAATGGTGGCCCTAGTATGGTCGATAATGATGGTTCGCCATTGTCCAGAAATGGTGGTCCACATGCTCCAGCTGCTCCACCTCCCACTACTGCTCCAACTCGTAATACACGCCCTCCAACACATAAAAAGCGAAGATGGAGACCAGGCACAGCTGCGCTACGCGAGATAAGGAAATTCCAGAAGAGTGCCGACTTGATTATTCCTAAGGCACCATTCTCCAGGTTGGTGCGAGAAATACTGCAAGATCTACAGTCAGGGCATCATCACAAGTTCTTTTCGAGGAACCAGGCAAGGAATGTGGGGCGATGGTCAAGCCAAGCCTTGCTTGCTCTCCAAGAAGCAGTTGAAAGCTACTTGATTGATCTAATGAGTGATGGTCAACTTTTAGCCATTCATGGCCGACGTATCACTACTAAGCCCATAGATCTGGTTCTTGTTCGCAGGATCCGCAATAACAAGGATGCATTTAATCTTAATGTCAACAATATGCTTTGAGAAGCTACCTTGTAATTGGATCTATGTTTTTAGCTCAGGTTTGGTTGTAGATTGTAAGGATCTTAGTTTTGGGTTATCTTTCCAATAGACCTTCAAGTATTTGATAGTAGTGGCCTGCAAAATGGAGCTAAATTTTCCCTAGCTCTAGTCGTACTTGGTGCGATGCACTATCTACCGTGTATTTCATAGTTTCGCAATGCTAAATCCAATATGTGATATTCTATTTTGACCATGTTTCGCATTGTGTGAATTTTCAAGTTTCCAATTTTGTAAGTAGTTTTGTTGAGGATAAATTCAATGTGCAACCACGTACACGTCGGTGATCAGTTGTACATGGGCCGATGCACTATATCCTTACTATATTTAGTGGTTTGGCAACAGTATATCTGATGCGATATTCCATTTTGCCCATGATTTATTTTTTGTCAATTTTTAAGTTTCCAATGTTTCGCATTGCGAGGTTGACAATACATTTAATCTGCAGTTGCACACACTCATTATCAATACATTTAATCTACAGTTGCGAGGTTGACAATACATTATCAGTGCAGTATAATGCAGTTAACGCATTTTCAAAAAAAGATTGAACCGTCAAATTTATAAATCAGAATCTGGTGAAACTTCACCCTCATGCTGGGCATTAGAAAAACTCATTTATATTAAAAATTTGGCCCCATCAGAAGCCTCTGGGTCACCTGTCCGGAGGCTCGCGTTTGGGGCCCTGAATCTGGGGATTCAGGGCCCCAGACGCGAGCCTCCGGACAGGTGATCCAGAGGCTTCTGTTGGGGCCAAAAAAAATTTGGATGGTTGATGTGTCCTTGAGGAGCCTACAGGTAAAATTTCATGTGAATCGGAGCACTGGTGATATTTTTCCTAAGCGTGGATTCATTAATTGAAATTTTAGGGTTTTTGAAAAGTTTGGCTATAAGTTTAAAGTTTCACCTCATTTTACACATTTCACTTTTGAGTTCTGAGTTCTCTCTCCTAGAAGACATGGTACGCACCAAGCAAGCGGCCCGGAGATACCCCCCTGGAAATTCCATACGGCAGCCACGTCCTCCAGCTCCACCACCACCACCACCACGCCAGCATCACAAGCGTCGATGGAAGCCAGGCACAGTGGCTCTTCGCGAGATCCACCACTACCAGAAGACCACTCACCTCCTGATACCGAAGGCTCCATTCCAAAAGTTGGTGCGGGAGATCATGGAGGGCATATTGATCATGAACAATAGGAACCAGTTTCCAAACACATCACACGCGAAACAACCGGATCGCTGGACTGCCCAGGCCCTCCTCACACTACAAGAAGCTGCTGAAGCCTACCTCGTCGACTTATTTGGAGACTCAGTCTATGCAGCGGTGCATGCAAGGAGGGTCACTGTCACCGAGAGGGATCTGCGGATAGTCAGGTTCTTTCGTCGATGGAAAGATAGTCCTCGCGGAGGTCAGCAAGGATAGAGGTGTACAAACTCAAAAGCACATGGAATGTAGCTTCTGAAGACATTTTGTAAAGCCTTGGTCCTAATGGACCCCATGTAAAATTATTATTAATACAAATACAAAGTTTTTGGCGCGTCTTATTTTTGTTTAGTCACTTGATATTTATTTTATTTACGTCGCTGAGTTATCGTTACATGCGTTCGAACAAATACATGTTGCACACGAATTCGATAAAGCACTGTGTATTAAATTTAGGGTACGAATCGTGTTACGTATAAATTCGATAAATAAATGTAACATTCAAGTAAAAAAAAACAGTAAATGACACGTATCACAAACTACATTGCATGCGAATCCAACAAACATCAGTTTTCATTACTTGAAGAGAAGATTACAAAGTGCACTACATCAGTGATGCGATATCAGTAGGCAATAAGTACATCTATTCTCTCCTAGGCTTCTTGGAGCTAGGCTCCCCATGGTCAGAGCTATTCTTGATCATAGGCAACAATACATTTTGCCCCAATAGTTCCTGTCTAATGACAGTGGGGTCTTCAACACCGGCAACCATGCCACGGGCCACCATGGAGAAAAGTGGGCCAGACCTAGTACTCGTGAATAAGTAGAGAAGCTTCGAACGTCGAAGCAACACTACTTTCTCCAGGCTGGAGTTGGTCGGGATGGTCTTGAAGGGCCCAGCCTTTGTTAGTGCCCTCAACTTCAAGAAGTTCTCTGCAAAAGCAGGGGAGCATGTCTTATGAAATACAATAATGTCGTTGACAAGCTGCCCAACATACTCCTTCAATGCCGAGTCTTGCACCCTTCCTTGGCTACCAGATCGGCCACCCTGCCTAGATGAAAACTCATCTATATAGACAATCTCCTGCAACACACAAGTTCAGTATCAGACTCACTATGCATGGAGTGTGCTGAAGATATATAAATCATATTCATATGAAACTTAACCAGTAGGGCCTCTAGGGCATCGGGAGCACACACGTGTTTTTGTCGGGATCGGGCCCCCAGAAGTGCCCTGGCCGGAGGCTCGCGTCTGGGGGCCTGAATCTGCAGATTCAGGCCCCCAGACGCGAGCCTCCGGCCAGGGCACTTCTGGGGGCCCGATCCCGACAAAAACACATGTGTGTGCTCCCGATGCCCTAGAGGCCCTACTGGTTAAGTTTCATATGAAACCGAGAACATTACCTTCTATGCATCATCTATCTGCCACTGTAATGGAGCATCCAGGTCTGCTCCTGCCACTGGGCTGCCCTCGTCTCTCTCCTGGGTAGGCACTGCATAGTCGGGTCGAGGACCAAAAAGGCTTTCCTGCAACCGCTCGAACTCCTCATCAGAGATCTGATACTGTGGCGCCGCATCCTCAATCTGCTCCTGGATGCTCACAATGGCAGAGATGTCATCGATGCTCGTGCCATCATAACGAGCTACCTCATCAACATGTGGTGGGGCATCCTGTAAATCAAAATCTATGAAATCACTAGGTGCATCACGCACCATGATACAGTATAGTTCTTCTTCCCTAAGCTCCAACAACTCTAGCACATCCTGCATGAGTAGATATTCCACCCCCTCGATGGTGATAGCATGGAGAGAAGAGAGGGGTGGCTCTTCGCTCGTGGGCATCTCATCAGGGCAGGGAGGTGGGTGCACAATGGCCAGGCTCTGTGCTGCCTCAACACTCAGATCGAGAGTGATCTCCTCAGGCTCCCTCTCAAAGTACTCTAATAGTGGCCGAGAGGGTGCGTCGATGTCCTCGTCACTGTCCTCTTGCACCTCAATGCACATAACATATATGGCAAAGGCGGCATCCCTCTCAATGAGATCCATCGTGACGTGGTCCTGTGACGAGGTGGGCACTGCTCTAGCGCGGAGATGTTGCCCCACATGCACCAGGGCTCGACTTATCACCTTTGCATGGCTGGATCCGGCACACAAACTATACAAAAAATCCATGGGAACCCACCTGAGAGTGGAGTCAGGAATAGAGCAAGTGAGAGGGTTCACTGCATCACAAAACGATGCTAGTATACTAGCGTCAGGGTCTACAGCGGAAAGCGAGCTCTCTAGACTCAAGGTCACGCAAAACCTAGGGTATATCTGGTCCCCTATGTGCGCGTAGCATGTGGAACTGATCCATGCGGCGAAGGCGGGAGTGGTAGCCATGGCACACAAAGAGAGAAGGAATGAGAGCACAAGTGTAGGGAAGTGGAGAATGAAAGCGAAAATGAGTTTGGAGTTATAGCTTTTATGTGTCTAGGGTTTTAAATAAAGGTTCTTTATAAAGTTATTAATTCTAAAGTTTCAAATTAAAACTCTTACCTTAGTTTCTTTATTTCAGTACTTTAAAGTCACTGTTAAAATTACTCATACAGACAAATGCTTCGTTCTACATTATTATATCCTCGAATATGTTTGGGTCGCTGAGTATATTCAAGTCTAACGAGAGAAAATATATAATTTTTTAAAGAAAATAAATCTAAAAGGCCTTGAAATTCCCTTTGGATCCAATTTAATATTAAAATGTAATAAACAAGCAGCAGAGATGCGCTACAATATATCATTGTGCAAAGACAATATTCTCTAGATTATAGACCTCTAACCTGCAATTTAATTATGATTTTTAACTGCACGATTGAGTAATTACAGTATGTATTATCGCACGCTTGGATCACAGTAAACTAAAATTTAAAGTACTCAGAAGTTCAAAAAAGGTATGTATTCGCTCTTTATAAAGTTTTTTTACAAGGATTCCACTATCTCAAGGATATGTGGAGAAGCACATTGTTTACATGTCATGGATTGCTCACTACGAGTCCTGACTTTTCTATTATCTAACTTGAAATAGAAGTTGTAGAGGGGCTCACTAGACATTAATTGGATTTCTTGTCTCTAAAAATAAATGGGCCAATGACTCTCTGCACTGACTACGAAAGGATTATGACCACTCCACAAGATTACCACATCTACGAGCGCTGTATGTGTGTCATCTCGGATATCTTGATCCAAGCTGATCCACTCCCCTCGCAAAAGTCGCCATCTTCTATATCGAAAGCGAACGCACAGGTTTGTCTAGCAATGAAATACCTGTAATAAAAACAAAAATAATGGTAAGTGATCAATGCGACTAACATAACAATTCATCTAAGCGAGACCTATGTCAATTAAATCAAGGTATGCAAAGTAGTAAAAAAGTTTTACCTGAATGTAATATCAGATTGGTTGACCCTGCACTCAATCGTCTCATCAAAATGTGTTCTTTTGACTTCCCAAGACTCACCCAATAGCTGACTCATCCATTCCTCGGATGGACACTTGCATTGATAAGTAATCTTTGTTTTCTTCAAAACATCACATGAACCAAACAAATGTGCAAACAATGAGAATGGAATAAACCAATTAAGATGCACATCTTTGGAGCCTGTGGTGGGTTTCATAGCACTATTGATGTCAGATTTTATCTTCGACTTGCAAGCTCCTGACAACTCCAAGCTACCAATGAACCATTCACCACTAGACAATGGCGGCAATGGGACATGCTGCAATCTCTGGCTTTCTACCACATACAATGAATTATAAAAAAAGATATTTTGAGTGGCAAGTTGACTTGTAGAGGTATTATCATAGATCAAAGAACCTATCTCTTCATGCCAAACATGTATCTTGCCGCTTAAACATTCCACATTCTGCCATTCATGCAAAGTCGATGGATATAGAGCTGTCAATCAAACAAGACTGAATTAGAATACTGCAAAGACTTTTAAAAACAACTCTGATACAAAAGAATAATCAATGATAAAATTTAACAACTTACTGTTTTGTTTATAATTTGCAATGTTGTTCTCGTCGTGTACAGAGATTTGTTTATGCGTATAAACATGTTGAATCAACACTTCTGTTACTGCACTTGTGCCATTAAACACTTTTCTGAACTCTAGAATTCTACCTTTCCAATGTTTGCTAGGGTTTGCAACATCCTTGCGCTTGACCTTGAAACTCCCTCGAGTACTTGGGTGCATCAAAATCCAATCCAACTTATAATACTTATCACAAATCCAATTACCGCCATTATCTTTCCTATTGAAGACCTCCACTGCAAGTATGCTACTGATATTTTTCCTCCGTGAAGACATCTGTAACAACCAAATACAAAAGTTACCTATTAACATGTGTATAATTTGCAAATGTTATCTCCAAATGAAATTAAATTTAAATGGATCAATTTAAAAAAGAAACATTGTACCTGTAATTTCTTTCACAAAGATCCCTAGATATGTTGAACAAGAAGTTGACTTATAGCAAGACCATTGTTCCTTCACTGACAGATTCCTGTAGTACAAAAACAAAAGAAATATTGGGTCAACACATACATATAACTTATATAGGCTTTGTCCAAATGCGTTGAAATTTAACCATGGAACAGTAGTAAAAAATGGCAATATACCTGTGGCTTTCTCTGCAAAAAATCCCAAAGATATTGTAGAAGTTGAGTTCTTAATAAATCATTGTTCTTCACCCTCGGAGATTCTTGGAGTAAAAAAACAAAGGAAAGCTCAGTATGCATGTAACTTGTATACATTTTGTCTAAACGAGATAAAATTTAACAGTGGAGCAACAAAAAAACAAGACAATATACCTGTAACTTTGTTTACAGAGAAACCCTAAGATGTTGAAGAAGAAGTTGAGTGTTCAAAATCCCAAAGATGTTGTAGAAGTTGAGTTCTTAATAAATCATTGTTCTTCACCCTCGGAGATTCTTGGAGTAAAAAAACAAAGGAAAGCTCAGTATGCATGTAACTTGTATACATTTTGTCTAAACGAGATAAAATTTAACAGTGGAGCAACAAAAAAACAAGACAATATACCTGTAACTTTGTTTACAGAGAAACCCTAAGATGTTGAAGAAGAAGTTGAGTGTTCAAAATCCCAAAGATGTTGTAGAAGTTGAGTTCTTAATAAATCATTGTTCTTCACCCTCGGAGATTCTTGGAGTAAAAAAACAAAGGAAATCTCAGTATGCATGTAACTTGTATACATTTTGTCTAAACGAGATAAAATTTAACAGTGGAGCAACAAAAAAACAAGACAATATACCTGTAACTTTGTTTACAGAGAAACCCTAAGATGTTGAAGAAGAAGTTGAGTATTCAAAATGTCACTATTATTGACTGTAAGAGACTCCTAGAGCATCAAAACAAAAGAAATTACATGTCAGAGAATGCACATAACTTGCACAGGTTTTCTCCAAACGAGATAAAACTTTACCATAGAACATCTATGGAAGAGAAAAATATACCTGTAGAGTTTTGTGAAGAGAATCTTAGGGCTTTGGTAAAACAAGCTCTGCTCTCATGAAACACATGAATCTCTCTCTGTGCTTGTGCAAATCAAATGAAATTTTACAGGGTTACAGACATGGCAAGAAACAGTGAGGCTGTAAAATTTCGTCAGGAAAGAAGAAGCGGGGAAAGAGATATGACAAATTTGAGTTCCGCCTAAAAAAGAGGGGGAAATTGAAAAGGGGAGAAAAGAAAAGTCAAACATAAAAAATAAGAAAATGAAAATTCGAGGCACAAACTTCCAAGAAGTGACAGCTTTGTACTCCCCTTTTCCCTTATTTTATTGCTGAGGGAAGATTTGGTCCAAGATATGGCTAGAAGATTCATGTTACATGAATCTGGAATCCCAGCTCTCTCATTGGTTAGGCCTATATTTGTTTATTCACTCCTTAAGGGGCAAAAAAGAGAGTCCATATTTCTCCTAATGAGAAAAGTGAAGTTTTTGGGCATTTCAAAACTCTTAAAGCTATGGTTGAAAAAGAAACATGCCTGCAAATAAAATGCCTAAGGTCAGATGGAGGGGGAGAGTACCTCTCAAATGAGTTTGCAAGGTTCCTGCAGGAGCACGACATAAAGCAGCAATATTCATGCAGTTATACCCCATAACAAAATGGAATTGCAGAAAGGAAAAATAGGCATATTGGAGAGGTATCTCGTGCCATGCTCAATGAAAAAGACTTGCCAAATTTTTACTGGGCTGAAGCAGTTGCTATAGCATTCTATATAATGAACAGGACTCCCACTACAGCAATACATGGGATGACTCCAGAGGAGAGGTATATTGGTAGGAAACCAGATATTTCTCATTTGAATTTTTTTTTTTGCATTGCCTATGTACATGTGCCAGATGAGTTGAGATCCAAGTTGGATCCAAAAGCTGAGAAGTGCATCTTTAATGGTTACTCTCTGTAGCAAAAAGGGTATAGATGCTATAACCCTTCTACTCGTAAGTTTACAATGAGCAGAGATGTTGTTTTTTATGAGATGAGTAGCTAGTATAAACTAGTAAATGTGATTGATGATGTAGATGCACAAAATAATAATGCTGCACAGAATTCACAGCAGCAGTCACAAAATATTAGTGGACCTGGAGCGTCCTTTAGCAGTGGTTCACATTCTTCGCCAAGGACAAGCAGATTGAGATCAGGAGAATCTTCTCAAAGCAATGCAGATAGTGGTATGCGGGTATCACGAAAAGGAAAAGAGAAGGTTGATCAGCCCATGTTTGATGTGAATGTAGGTCACTCTTATGTGGATGGTGAATCTAGTGGCTCAGAAGAGAGCATTGATAATGAGTTGGGTATTCCTTCTATTGTTACACCTGGAGTAAGGAAGACCAAGGATGTTTTGAGAGCACTTGGGAGTGAACCTACTTTATGCATATCTACGAGAGCTAGGTATCCTGTGGATAGGCTGAAATATGATGGATTTACAGCCATTCACTATGCATATATGGTCAAAGTGATACAGGAACCAAAACCCACTTCTTTTGAGCAAGCCATGGGAAAAGAAAAATGGGAGAAAGCCATGGATGAAGAAATGGATGCCTTGGAAGCAAATGCTACATGGGAATTGGTACCTTTGCCTAAAGGTAAGAATACAATTGGCTGTAAGTGGGTTTATAAGGTGAAGCACAATGCAGATGGTTCTGTGAACAGATACAAGGCAAGATTAGTAGTCATGGGGTATGCACAAACATATGGTATTGACTATGAAGAAACATTCAGTCCGGTTGCAAGGATGGCAACCGTAAGAGCACTCATTGCTATGGCTGCATCAAAGGGATGGTCTTTACATCAAATGGATGTAAAGAATGCCTTCTTGCATGGTGATTTGCAAGAAGAGGTCTATATGGAGCAGCCACCAGGTTATGTGCATGTTGTTCATCATGAGTTTATTTGCAGGTTGAAGAAAGCCTTGTATAGCTTGAAGCAAGCACCTAGAGCATGGTCTGACAAGATAGGACAGTATCTTATCACTATTGGCTTTCAGATTTCCAAGGCAGATTTCTCACTTTATGTGAGAAAAACAGAGAAAGGTATTATGCTACTTGTCATTTATGTTGATGATTTGATTATGATAGGTGACAGTGATGAAGATATCCTTCATGTGAAAATGCTATTGAAGCAAAATTTTGAGATGAAGGATTTGGGAGAGCTACGTTATTTCTTGGGCATTGAGGTGATTAAATCACCAAGTGGGATATAGCTCTTGCAGAGGCAGTATGGATTGGACATGCTGTCCAATTATGGGATGACAGGCTCTAAGCCTATTTCAGCTCCTTTGGAGCAAAATGTGAAGCTGAGCGCAGATGCAGGTGAGCTTCTGGAAGACCCTACTATGTACAGACGCATAGTAGGAAGCTTGATTTATATGACTATTACCATGCCAGATTTGAGCTATGTTGTTGGACTAGTAAGTCAGTTTATGCAGGCTCCAAGGAAACCGCATTTGGATGCGACTAGACGCATACTCATGTATGTGAAGTCCACATTGCAGTATGGACTACTTTATGAGACTAGGGTTCATATACAGTTGCATGGATACACTAATGCTGATTGGGCTGGTAGTATTTATGATAGACGATCTACCAGTGGATATGTGTTCTCTTTTGGGAGTGATGCAGTCACTTGGAGCAGCAAGAAACAGCCTACAGTTGCCTTGTCGAGCACAGAGGCTGAGTACAGGGGTGCAGCAATGGCTGCATGTGAGGTAGCTTGGTTGCATAAGCTACTTTATGATATGCATCAGTCTACAGATGGGCCAATTGTCATTTATTGTGACAACATGAGCAGTATACGCTTGGCAAATAACCCAGTCTATCATGCTAGAACAAAGCACATTGAGGTGCATTATCACTATGTGCAAGAGAGGGTTTTACTAGGTCTTATTGATCTAGTTTATGTCAGCACAAAGGATCAGGTAGCTGACATATTCACGAAGGCATTGGGCGCAGAGAAGCTACGCAAGTTCAGAGACCTACTTAGTGTGCAGGAATTGGGATTGAGCTCAAGGGGGACTGTTGAGATATCGAGCTCCACTCGTGATATGCCAGGGTAACCATTGTACATTTATGTCACCGACGTGTCAGTTGCATATGTGGTTGGTACACCGCTCATGAATAATAGCTAGATGACAACTATCCTTATCTACTCTAGTTCGTGGCTTAGTTAGTATGCCACCTTAGTTAGTTGTCTTTGGTTTGAGACCCATATATAGGGTTCTTCTATTTCTTTGTATGAGAGTTCTTTTCGCTTACACAACTAAGAAGAGGAAAACTGTTTTCAGCCTCCACCCTTCTGTGTATTCCCCCATTGTGCAAGCAAGAAAGCTACAAGTGAGACTCCTTCCTTCTCTCCCACAATCTTGACAATGATAGCCACTCGTCCAGATATTGCCTTTGCAATTGGTGTTGTGGTACGCTATATGGCTACACCTAGCAAGAAACATTGGGATGTCATGAAGGGTATCATGAGATACCTGAAAGGCACAACATATATGTGTATTTGCTATGGCAGCCAGATACTGGAGTTGTGGGGTACACAGACTATGATTATGCAGGACATGCAGATACTAGGAAGTCCACTTCTCGCTATGTATTCACCTATGCTGGAGGTGTTGTCTCTTGGATGTCTAGGGTTTAGAAGTGTACGACTCTCTTTACCACTGAGGCCAAGTATGTTGTAGCCATTGAGGTGTGCAAGGAGACCATATGGTTGGGCCGTTTGGTTCATGGCCTTGGGATTGATTTTATAAATACGCTACATTTGGATTCTATGAGTGCTATTCAGGTAGCCAAGAATCTGGTCTTCCATATGAAGACGAAACACATTGAGGTGAGGTATCACTTCATATGTGGGGTCGTGGAGGACAAGTCTGTTGACCTTGCCAAGATCTCCACTAACAAAATTTTTGTAGATCTACTCACAAAAAGCCTCACCACTGAGCGCTTTGTCTTCCTAAGGAGATTGATGGACATTGGATGAGATGACATTTTTCCTCATCCTGTTGTACATGTGTACATTGTACTATCTTTTCTTTTTCTTTTCACTCCTCACACTGGGGTGAATTTTCCTTTAAGTGGGAGGTTGTTGGGGGTAAAGGCACATCTATCTAGCCACCCATGTACTACTGCACTGACAGTACCTACCACTGCACACTGCAGATGGTGGGCGCCTATCACCGTCACTTTATTCTTTATTATTTTAGTGACAGTTTGAATAAAGGAAGGCCCGGTCACACATTGTGACTATTGGAGTTCCCATTTGGTCTCTCTCTCTTTCTTACTCTTGCTCTCCTACCATAGCTCTTCCGAGCAAGCTTCAATCCTTCTCACCTCTCTGGATCTCTGAGAATCCCATCCATGGCCACTACCACTACCATTCTTTCTATTTCCATCATTCCTACCCCTAACTATCAATGCATGAGAGACACATGAGGCATCCAAATTGTTTATGTTTCTTCTTCCTAAAGAAGGGCACTCTTAACATCAGATAGCTTAAATGTAGTAGCAAAGGCACACAAAGTAGACCAATGTCAAGTAAATGCCAACCAATATGGAGCTCAAACGAGGCTCAAAATACATTTTAGAACCATCCAATACATTTGCCAACCTCCATTTTCATCCAAATAGTCATAACAAGCATCCAGGAAGCACTCCAATAGGCATAACATAACCTAAGTTAAATAGCTTGAGCCTTGTTCTATTATAGTAGTAAGTTCACTATCAAACTGAGTATGCATATGGCCAAAATCAGCACTAAATCAATGGCATATCATATGCATAGCTTCTATTGGGGGTAAAGGCGCCTCCGCCATGCCGCCCCATGTATTACTACACTGACAGTACCCGCCACTGCACACTGCAGGTGGCGGGCGCCCGTCACGTCACTTTATTCTTTATTCTTTTAGTGACAGTTTGAATAAAGGAAGGCCCGGTCACACATTGTGACTGTTGGAGTTCCCATTTCTTGTCTCTCTCTTTCTTGCTCTTGCTCTCCCGCCATAGCTCGCGTGCAAGCTTTGATCCTTCTCACCTTTCAACTGGTATCAGAGCTTGGCATTCTCTTGCTCGAGCTCGACTCGGTGCTTCCCGACCTTCGCATCGACTCGCTTCATGCATTGGGTCTCCATCCCGGCAGCCATATCCGATCTCCCCAAGCTCCCGTCACTCCCCGGCTTCCCAAGCACCTTCCCAGCCTATTGAGGCACCTTCAAGGCATTGATACTGAGGCTGTGAGCACTCATCTACTTCAGCTCCATACTTGGCCATTGCTTCTTGCTCTCTACCTTGATCAAGAGGGCTATAGACTTCATGTTTGATGTCATTCAAGCTTTGGGCATTGGTCTTGATCATTCGGGGCTGATCTCTTCAGATTTGGGACTGTCATAAACTGTCATAACAGGCTGAAAATAGAGCAGCACCATTGGCATTAGCATTTGTTGCTTATACTCCATTCCGGTTGTGCTATTTGATGCCCGTATGCGGTCTACATGATGCCTAGTGCCTTGGGAATGTATGCACATGATTATGCCATGATTTTGGCCTGAAATATTGGCTGATTTGGGACTGTTATTTACTGTTATACAGTGCTGGAAACAGGGCAGCCACACTTGGCATTGGCATTTGATGCTTATACTCTACTCCGGTTACCTTATTTGATGCCCATATGCGGTCTACTTCCTACCCGGATGTATTGGGGATGTATGCATTTGGTTTGACCATGATTTTGGCTTGAATTCAGGGCTGAAATCTACTGTTTAGAACAGTAAATACATGCTGGAATAACAGTGGGCTGAAGGTACTTTACAGGCTTTGGCACTTACCTACCGATATCGGATGTATGCTTTGAGCTTTGGCATGATGTCTCTGACATTTGGGGACGACTTGGAGCATATGTATGAGATTATGGGATGCTTTTGAGCTTCGCATTAGCTTCATCTTCACTGGCATTTGGACTGACTTGGCATGCTCGTGAACCGCCTATGCCTCATGTCTCTGCTTGACAGTTAGGCTTTTGCATTACATGCTTTAGTTTGTGACATATGCTATTTGGTTCGTGTATGCCATACCGACATTTGGAGCTTGGATTTGGATGTATTTGAGCATTCCTGGCTTACTTGATCACTAATCTTGGTTGCTATTTGGATGTCATTGAGTTGACCGAGAGCTTATTTGGGCTTATGTATTGCTTCATGGTTAATACGACCGGTGCTTCATGTATGTCATGCTCTCTTGGATGCGCTTGATGCATTGACAGGGTCACTTATCACTGGTGCTTTCTCTTGGGTTGTTTGAGCTTCTGAGCTCGCTTTGTATGCCTTTTGTGCCAGTGGGAGCATTTTACATGCTTGCTTGACCTTTGACAGTTGCATGCTATTGGAGCACTTACATGTATTTGGAGCAGTTTATGTCTTGAGCAGCTACATACGCATTGAGACTTTGGGATCATACTCCGATCTTTATGGATATGCATTGATGTACTCTTGGTTCACAGGATGCTTATGAGCTGAGTCTCATATTTGGATCTTTCTCTTTGAGCAAACACCTATTTGTGTCAGGTTTTGGCAATTACATGAGCACTTTGCCTAGAGTGTTTGGGGGTGTGCCTTTCACTAGCAGATGTTATTTTGACATGCTTCGGTGTTGAGCTCATGTTCTTTTCACTGTCATTGGCCTTGCTTGTGTCCATTTCATGCCGGCTTTGGACCTAGCATTGTTTGCTTGACATTGGATCCTATTTTGGGACAGTTTGCTCTCTAGACTGCATACCTGCAATTTATTACAGCAAGCAGTTATTGGTGGACTGAGGTGTACTTTTCATGCTGAAATATCTTGATTTGGTGTACCGCACCTAGTACTAAGTGGGCAATAACTTTTGGCACACTTTGCTCACCCTTTGGACCCCGTTTTGGTCATTTTTGGGTAGTTTTTGCAGTAAAACAGCAAGCAGTTTTGGACTGTTTGAGCATTTCCAGCCTGCATTAATGGTGTCATCTTCTCATGATAGTGCCATCTTTAACATTACAAAGTTGGATGGTACCAACTACTCTTACTGGAAGAGTCAAATTTGGCAGGTCTTGGTGTAGAAATCTCAGATTAAGCCACTTCGGTTGAGTGGGAAGCAGCCTAAAACTATGGACAATGACGACTGGCTTGAACTTGATGAGCTATGCAAGTCCACGATTGTATTGTCTCTCACTGAACAGGTACATTATAATGTATTTGAGGAAGCACAAAGTGCATGGGATCTATGGAATAAGATAAAAAATCTTTATGATAAGAAAAGTCTGGCAAGTCAGATGTACTAGTTGAAGCAGCTTATGGATTTGCGCATGAAGGATAATGCGACTATGTCTGCTCACTTGAGCCAGTTCCATGCTATACTGAAGAACCTGACTTCGCAGGATATCACCTTTGGAGAGGAAGTAACTCCTCTTTTCTTGCTTGGGACTCTGAATGAGTCATGGGATGTTTTCCGTACTGCTCTTTGTGCCTCTAGTGCTACTCTAAAATTGGCAGATGTTGAGAGTGCTCTTCTTCAGGAAGAGGTGAATCGCAAAAACTTGGATGCCTCTTGTGGTAGTCATGCTTTGACAGTTAGAGGCAGGAATGATAGGAATGATCGTGGTAATAACCGTGGTCGTGACTCGTAGAAGGGTCGGTCTAAATCTCGTGGCAAGTCGCGTAGTAAGTCGCATGGGTGCAATGCAAATGTCACTTGTCATCATTGTGGGAAAAAGGGCCATATTAGACCACAGTGTCATGAGTTGCGCAATGAGAAGCACAAGGATAAGGGAAAAGATAAAGTGCAGGAGAAGTCCTCTGATCGCAGCATAGTACCTGCAAAGTCCAGTGTCAAGATTGAGGAAATTAATGTCACGCAGACTGAGGAGTCCGATGGTGGTGATGAGTTTATACTTGCAGCTAGTTCTTCTGATGCTTCACACTTGACTGAGACATCTAGTATGTATGCACATTGCTGGTTATTGGATTCCGGAGCATCCTTCCATGTGACGCCTTACCGTGAGTGGTTCCACTCTTACCGCACTATATTTGGTTCAGTCAGACTTGGAGACGACAGGTCTCTTGATATTGTGGGCATGGGTGATATTCAGTTGCAGTTTTCCACTGGCAGTTCATTTTTGCTTAGGGATGTACATCATGTACCTACGCTTACGCGCAGTCTTATGTCTGGAGGAGAGCTGGATGATGCAGGATTTGATGTATGTTTTGGGGATTCAGCCTGGAAGATTACTCGTGGCAGACTTGTGCTTGCTAGAGGCGCCAAGTCTGGCAGCCTCTATCCTCTTGTTGTATCTGGGTCCTCAGTTGACCATGTTTTGGCAGTGGGTTCTATCCCACATGTATCACTTTGGCATGCTCGTTTAAGGCACATGTCTTTGAAGGGAATGAAAATGTTATCTAGTTTGCAGTATCTTCCGCCTTTGGATTATGCATGTTTTGACTCGTGTGATCATTGTCTTTATGGTAAGCAGAATAGGTCTACGCATAAGAAATCGGGTAGGCCACGCATGAGTGAGCCCTTGGCATTGGTACATTCCGATGTTTGTGGGCCTATGCCTTGCATGTCTATGGGTGGCGCGAAGTACTTCATTACCTTCATTGATGATTTTTCTAGGAAAGTGTGGGCTTATCCCATAAAGCAGAAGTCCGATGTCTTGGCAGTTTTTCAGAGATGGCTTGCTCTTGTTGAGAACCAGACTGGGTATAGGCTCAAATGCCTTAGGACAGATAATGGGGGAGAATATGTCTCGCATGCTTTTGAGTAGTTTTGTGATGACAGGGGTATTAAGCTCAGTTGACCGCCCCTTATATCCCACCCCAGAATGGTTTGGCTGATCGCACGAACAGGACTATTCAGGAGCGTGTGCGTTCTATGCTTAGCCATGCAGGCCTACCCCAGAGTTTTTGGGCTGAGGCAGTTAGTACAGCAGTGCATGTCATAAACCGATCGCCTTCTAGTGGATTGGATTTCCAGGTTGCAGAGGAAGTTTGGGCTGGTAAGCCACCCTCTTATGCGCATCTCCGTGTCTTTGGATGTGAGGCATTCTGCCATGTGTCCAAGGACAAGAGGAGTAAATTGGATCCAAAGAGCATTAAATGCATATTCCTTGGCTATGGTGAGTTAGGAGAGATGGGCTATGGCCTATGGGATCCGCAGGCGCGAAAAATAGTACGCAGCCATGATGTCGTCTTCCATGAAGACAAGATGCACAGGCAACCTGAGAAGGTGGTTAAGATCCGCAGAGTGATCTTTCAGGAGGAGCCTAGAGCTCCAACACAGCCAGTAGTACAGCCTGCAGCAGTTCCTCCACAAGGCCAGGGTGTTGGACAAGCAGTTAGACAGGCAGCAGAGCCTGTGGTGAGACGGTCTGCTAGAGACAGACGTCCACCTGACAGATTTCAGCCCTCTATGCATTATGTTTTGGTTACAGATGCAGGAGAGCCTTTCACTTATGATGAGGCTATGCGCAGGGGTGACAGTCACTCCTAGGAGAGGGCTATGCAGTCTGAGATAGACTCCTTGCATAAAAATGAGACTTGGGATTTGGTTGCCTTGCCTAAGGGCAAGAAGGCTTTGCCATGCAAGTGGGCGTACAAGCTGAAAAGTACCCCTGGACACCCCAAGCCGGCATACAAGGCTAGATTGGTAGCAAAGGGTTTTAAGCAGGAACATGGTGTGGACTTTGATGAGGTCTTCTCTCCTGTGGTTAAGATGACCACCCTGCGCTTAGTCTTGGCTTTGGTTACACAACTTGACTTAGATCTATATCAGATGGATGTCAAGACGGCTTTTCTACATGGGGACTTGCATGATGAGATCTATATGGATCAGCCTAAGGGCTTTGCAGAACCTGGCAGGGAGCACCTAGTGTGCAAGTTGAAGAAGAGCTTGTATGGCTTGAAGCAGGCACCTAGGGAATGGTATCATAAGTTTGATGCCTTTATGCAGTCACAGGGCTACAGCAGGAGTGCTATGGATCCATGTCTTTACACGAAGAAAGCCCGTGATGGCAGTTTGCTTATCTTGGTACTCTATATTGATGATATGCTAATAGCATGGAAAGCTCATGATGAGCTAGATGCTCTTAAATCTCAGCTGAAGAAGAGCTTTGAGATGAAGGATTTGGGACAGGCCTCACATATACTTGGGATGCGCATTAAGCGGGATAGGCATCAGGAGCTTTTGTATCTCTCACAGCGGGAGTACATTCATAAAGTCCTTGAGTGCTTCCGCATGCAGGACGTAAAGCCTATTGGCTGTCCATTACCTTCTTATGTGAAGGTATCACAGGCCGATTGTTCGCAGACAGATGAGTAGCGGGCCGAGATGGCCAAGATCCCTTATGCTTTAGCCGTGGGCAGTTTGATGTATGCCATGATAGCCACTCGTCCAGATATTGCGCATGCAGTTGGTGTTGTGGCACGCTATATGGCTACACCTGGCAGCAGACATTGGGATGCCGTGAAGGGTATCATGAGGTACCTGAAGGGCATAGCAGATATGTGTATTTGCTATGGCAGCAAGGATACAGGGGTCGTGGGGTACACTGACTCCGATTATGCTTTAGCCGTGGGCAGTTTGATGTATGCCATGATAGCCACTCGTCCAGATATTGCGCATGCAGTTGGTGTTGTGGCACGCTATATGGCTACACTTGGCAGCAGACATTGGGATGCCGTGAAGGGTATCATGAGGTACCTGAAGGGCATAGCAGATATGTGTATTTGCTATGGCAGCAAGGATACAGGGGTCGTGGGGTACACTGACTCCGATTATGCAGGACATGCAGATAGTAGGAAGTCCACTTCTGGCTATGTATTCACCTATGCTGGAGGGGCTGTCTCTTGGATGTCCAGGGTTCAGAAGTGTACGGCTTTGTCTACCACTGAGGCTGAGTATGTTGCAGCTACTGAGGCTTGCAAGGAGGCCATATGGTTAGGCCGTCTAGTTGCTAACCTTGGGATTGATGCTACACCTACACTGCATTCGGATTCTATGAGTGCCATTCAGTTGGCTAAGAATCCGGTCTTCCATGCGAAGACGAAACACATTGAGGTGAGGTATCACTTCATACGTGGTGTCGTGGAGGACAAGTCTGTTGACCTTGTCAAGATCTCCACTGAAGAGAATCCTGCAAATCTACTCACGAAGAGCCTCACTACTGAGCGCTTTCCCTTCCTCAAGAGGTTGATGGGCGTTGGATGAGATGTCGCCTTTCCTCATCCCTTGTACCTATGTACATTTGTACTGTCTTTTCTTTTTTCTTTTCTCTCTCACTAGGGAAAATTCGCCTTTAAGTGGGAGGTTGTTGGGGGTAAAGGCGCCTCCGTCGTGCCGCCCCGTGTATTACTACACTGACAGTACCCGCCACTGCACACTACAGGTGGTGGGTGCCCGTCAGGTCACTTTATTCTTTATTCTTTTAGTGACAGTTTGAATAAAGGAAGGCCCGGTCACACATTGTGACTGTTGGAGTTCCCATTTCTTGTCTCTCTCTTTCTTGCTCTTGCTCTCCTGCCATAGCTCATGTGCAAGCTTCGATCCTTCTCACCTTTCAGCTTCCCATTAGATCTAGGCATGATTCGGGTACCAAATGGCATCAATAGCTAGTACCAAGCAAGCATAAACATCAAATGCTAATGTAGCACTATTTGCGGCTACATGTGGACTGTTATGATAGTCTTAGACTGAAGTATATCAGACCCAAATGTCAATGCCAAGCTCAAGCCTTCAATGCCATGGTTGAAGCATGCTCCAATGCCTCAAATGAGATTGTGTAATGCTAATGGCCTGAAGAGGTGTTGGAGATGAAGGCCGTGTTTTTGACAGGCTGAGAAAATGGCACAACATACTAAAATCACATTTTTTATGTTGCTAAGGGAGTTGAGCATGACTTGATGGTTAGGGAGTTTTTATGGCTCCCAAAGAAGCTTCCCAAGAGGCCTCAAAATGTATAGAAGAGAGAGAGCTCAGTTCCAAACCTTCTTGGGCTGAGCCATGGCTGCCCTATTCTTCAAACCCTGTGGACTAAAATAAAGAGTGGAATGAGAGCTCCAATACCTATAGATGAATGCCCTGAGATTTCCCAATAAGGACCAATGCTTGCCCAAGAAGGATGAGACCAACCAGAAGCTTGAAAGGTGTGGCTATGGCTACCAAGAGTGAAGAGAAGAGTGTAGGTATTCGAATGAATGCCAAAGGAGTGCCCAACCATGTTCAAGACCTCAAAGTGCCAAGCTCTAATACTATTTGAAAGGTGAGAAGGATCAAGAAAGAGAGTATGGAGGTGAGAGCTATGGCAGATGGAGCAAGAGCAAGAAAGAGAGAGACTCCTAATGTGGGAACTCCAACAGTCACAATGTGTGACCCGCCTTCCTTTTATTCAAATGTCACTCTGAAAGAACAAAAAATGAAGTGGCAATGATGGGCATGGGGTGACCTTTGCCTGTAGTGTGAAGATGCAGCAACTATCAATGTAGTAATACAGGGGCGGCTAGGCAGAGGTGCCTGTACCCCCAATAGTAAAGCACTCACGACTGCAACATCAAGCTTCTCAGAATCTTGCCTTCTTTGTAATTATTATTGTTGCTACTATTATGACTACAACAATACCACATGTTGCATGCCAGGTTTCGAATCTCTTGATTGCCCAACTTTATGCCTTTGGATGCCATTCTTGTAGTTAACATATGAACATGCTATTACCATGTCTTCAAGGGAGGAGGAATTTCATCTTCATGAAGACCTAGTTCACTCATTCCACCATCCAAGTTTGGATGAATGGGAGACAAGTGCACAGATGTGACCTAAAGTTGGTTTTGCGCTGTGAACTACAATACATCACCTGAACTTGAACCTGATGGATCTACCATGGCTACACTTCTTTCGTCAACCTTGATATTGGGTTCACCAATGTCATAGCATGTAAGGATGAAGATCTACTACAAGGGTATAGGATAGAAGGGTGTAGGGATATTGAGAGACAAAACAAGATGAAAGAAAGAGAATTTAGAATTTGGAAGATTTATGGAGATAAATAGAGGTCAAATCGAGTGACTTCATTTTGTATGGTTCAATAAAGTGAAAGAAGCCCTGTTGGAGCTTCAAATTTTCATTTCTAGCATGCTACATTGTTTTTTATTGTTATTCATAGCCCAAAATAAATCCACATGAAGATCATAAATCTATCAAAACTCCTCTTTGTGTAATGAAAGAAGCTGAGAGGAGAGAGGAGAAGAGCTGAAGAGAGAGAAAGAGAGTAAGAAGAAGAAGGAAGAAGACTAGAAGAGGAGAGAGAAATAGAGAAAAGAGGAGAGAAGGAGGAAGCCATGGAAGTAGGAGATGAAGGTAAAGAATATGATCTTGATAATAACTGGTTGTCCTAATCAGGGGCTCTTACACCTTATATACCCTGGTCAATGTGACTAGGTGTCTAAACCCTAGTCGGTGTGTATCCCACTTGTTACAATCCATCCCCACCTTGAAGGTTTTTTCCTTCAAAAACAAGAAGTAGAGGGGAGTAATGGGTAGCTAAGGGAGAGTTGCAGAGTACTACTCTAAGCCCTTAAACAATGAAAATTGGGTGGGTAGAGACTAGGGATAGCATGCTATCCAGGACCGGCTACTGAAGTAAATAGGTCATGACTTTTGATGAGCTACTCCAAATAGGGCGTACCACATGTTGAAACAAAGCTTATGATGAGTACTTTCAGCTTATGTAGGATGCACATGCCTAATATTTGAATAAGTATAAAACCGTTCTAAAATAGTGTGCAGTCTACATGTAGAGGGTGGTTGACAATTGGGGCATGACTGGCTAGTCTTCCAGCCCTTGGCCTCATGGAGGTAGGGTAATTCATTGACAATGGTAGTTGGGCTCCAAGAGGCTTCTTCTAGGGGTAGGCCTTGCCATTTGATGAGGTATTCTTTAATTTATCGAGACCGTAAGTGCTTATTTCATTGCCCAATGATTGCTTCATGGATATACTGAGTGATGCCTTCTTCATATATGGGGGAAAGTTCTTCCACATAGTCCACTAAGGAGCCTACAAAGGGTTTCACCTGGCTGACATGAAACACATTGTGGATTTTGGTGGTAGGGGGGAGTTCTAAGCGGTAGGCCAAGTCACCAACTCTTTTTACGATCCGGTATGGGCCATAGAAGCGGTGGGCCAGCTTGTTACTGTTGGCTTCTTTGAGAGTCAAGTAGAGGGACTTAGGCACTTTCAAAAGGACCAATTCTACTTCTTGGAATTTCAAATGCCTTTGTTTCTCATCAGCGTCATACACTTGCATGTGTGTTTGGGCCTTTTGAAGGTTCATTTTACATTACTCAAGTAAAGCTTGCATGCAATCCAACTCAGCCTGCTGACTCTGAGGATTGATCTTATCATAAAATAAGACTGTGGGGAGGGGAACCTTATACCCATATAAGGACTCAAAAGGAAAAACTCCAATGCTCGAGTGTGTGGAGTTATTATATGCAAACTTAGCCAAGTGGAGCCACGTATCCCAACTTTGTTGTACATCATGGCAAAAGTGCCTCAAATATGTCTCAAGCCATTTGTTCACTCTTTTAGTCTGGTTATCAGTCTGAGGGTGGTATGCAGTGGATGGATCAAGCTTGGTCCCCAAGGAGGTGAAAACTATTTGCCATAAGTTACTCATAAACTTTGCATCCTGATCATGTACTATGACTTGTGGCAAGCCATGCAACTTGAAGATATTTTCCATAAACTAAGTGGTCACATGATAGTCAGTGTATTGGGTCTTAGTGGGGATAAAGTGGGCAGCTTTCATTTTGATGTGAGTCCATTTCCCTTTAGGGATAGGCAGAGGTTGCAAGAGGCCAGCAAGCCTGAGTATATTGTTCTTGTTCTATTGGCATGGAACACATTTGGTCACAAAGTCCTTGGCATCCCTCCATAAGCCTTTCCAATGAGTGCTCTTGGCAATCATGTCATATGTTTTGAAAACACCCAAGTGACCAATAGTGGGCAAGAATGCATCTCTTCCATGATCTTTCGCATGAAGGGGGAAGTGTTGGGGATGACAATCTTGCCATGGGACCAAATAAGGCCATGGTTGAGCTGATGTTGGGAGTTTTCAACCATGACCCTGTGCTATAATTTCTAAAATATGTGGCTGAAGTGATCATCTAACAAGTAAGCCTCTTGAAGCTCTTCAACCCAATCACTGTACAATTCAGAGATAGAGGATACTCTACATGCCCATATTGGAGAAAGTGAATCAGCCACAATATTATCCTTGTCCCGAGTGTGTAAAATGTCAAAGTCATAGTTTTGTAAGGTTACCATCCATTTCCTTTGCTTAGGAGTCAAAGTGGACTAAGTCAAGAAGTACTAAAGGACTCGATGGTCGCTTTTCACTTGGAAACAGCTGCCATACAAATAGTGGTGCCATTTCTTGATGGCATGGAGGATGGCCAACATCTCCTGGTCATATACATTCATTTACATCTCCTTCTCATCAAGTTTGCAGCTCTCAAATACAATCACACCATGCTCTTGCAACAATACTGCACCAATACCCCAGCCATTGGCATCATAATGAATGGTAAATAGCTTAGAGAAGTCAGAGCAAACAAGGATAGGGGCTGAAGTGAGCGCATCCTTTAACGGTTTGAAGTTATGGTCCACAGTGGCATCCCAAAAGAATGAAACCTTTTTTAAGTGATCAGTCAAAGGTGTTGCAATGGTGGCATAGTGCTTAATGAAGCACCTCTAGAATGAAGAGAGACCAAGGAAGCCACGCAAAGAAGTGGTGGTGGAAGGAGTGGGCCAATCTCTAACACATTGCACCTTCTTCAGGTCAGCCTGTATGCCATTTTTGCTCACAATGTGTCCCAAGTACTCCATAGATATTTTCATGAAGGTGCATTTTCTCTCCTTAGCAAAGAGTTTATTCTCTCTCAATATGTCAAACACCCTTCTAACTGCTCCTTGGATGACTTGCTGTAAATGAGGATTTCATCAAAGAAAACAAGCACAAACTTGAACAAAAAGGGTTATAAGACTTTGTCCATGAGGCTTTGAAATGTGGCGGGGGTGTTAGTCAACCCAGAAGGCATCACTAGAAAATGATAAAGTCCACGATCAATCCTGAAGGCCGATTTAATCTCATCTCCATCCCTCATATGAATCTGATGGTAGCTAGAGCACAAGTCAATCTTGGTGAAAAAACCTCTAGGTCATAAAACTGCTCATGATCAACATCCTCTATAGGCTCAGCATGGTTAGTGAGCAGGTCATCTGCATCATTGTGCCAATCTTCCATGACATACATGCTATGGACTTTGACCTTGGCTGTCTTGTACGAGCATTTGGAAGCATGATCTACAACGTACTTATCTCCACACTTAAAGCATAATCCCTTTTCCTTTTGTTCCTTCGCAACATCTAGGGAAATGAACCATTGGCTACTGGATCCATGGGAAGGCAATGTAGTGGACTCTTTATTTTCAACATACTTATTCTTAGCACTAGAGCCAAATGTTGTCCCAAAAGTGTCCATTTTTCTTTTAGCATGGAAGGCAAGGTAAGTGGGTACTTTAGGGTTGGTATTGGGCATAGAAGTGCTTTGAAAATAACCTCCATATGGGGATGATCGTGAAGGAATGCAGGGCTATCCAACACCTTGCTAAAAAATTTCATTCTTATGATACTTTTTGGAATATCACTCAACTAATTCAATTTCATCAAACAGTGTGGTCAGTTTTTGGGCCATGATATCTACCGATAGGCTTAGTTCCAATCCATAGATATACTTGCGCAATTTAGCCTCATCGCTAATGTTCTCCACATACATGGTCAAGTTCATGAACTAATTATTGTATTCACCTACAGAGAGGTAATGTTGGTCAAGAGTGTACCATCGTCTTTCTAACCACTCTTTTTCCATAGGAGACACAAAAACTTGGACCATATGCATTTTAAAATCTTCCAATCAATGAACTACTAATTTTCTTGATTAATATGCGCCACCATGTGTGGGAAAACCCTTCTAAGTGGAGAGAAGAAAAAAGGGTTTTCTGATCATCGGTGTGAGGGAAGATATTGAAGTAGGACTCCAACTTGAACGTCCATTCCTCTAAGTCAAATGGTGAGGGGGATTGCCCATTGTACTTTGTGAGGATGATCTTGTCATGTAATTCATTACTGCCATGCTGCCCATTTAATCCTCGTTGTCCATACATGCCTTGTTGTTCATACATCCCATGTGGTGCATTAAGTCTGTAAAATATTACACGGCGCAGCGAACAGAATCTGAGAAAGAGATAGAGAGTACACAACAGATAAGAGGAGAATCAGTAAATTCTTTAACTCCAAATAACTGATACAAAGATGGCTCTGTCCACCCGTGCGCTTCCACTGTGTGAAGCTTAGATGGCGATCTAGACAGAAGATAGGTGAAGAGCTTAAGGCTAGCTGGAACAACAACTCTGACTGGGTGAAAGATGAGTGAGAGATGGCTGCGAAGAGGTTTAGCTTTTATAGCCCGCGAAGGTCATTAGGTCGGCGTGCTGACCGACCTACCATATGAGCCTCCACTAGTCGGCCAGGGAATATTCCCTTTACCATCGGGCCGGGGGCGCTGCCCCCGGACCCCCGCCAGGGGGGCCGCTGGTCCCCGCTGGGACCCCCCCAGCCAGGGGCCGCTTCCACGGCCCCCGGACCCCACAATAGGGGCCCCTTTTAACTCCCTTACACCGCAACTCGATGCAATGCGCCTCGAGTTGCTACCAGCTTAACCACTCTGTCTAACCCAAAGATTAGACCCACAACAGTCACCTTTTTGCCATCCGGTCACATAGACCTCATCTGATATACAAGTCAGGACTCAACCAATGTCCGGGCTCACATTTGGCTTCTCCTCATAATGGGGGCCTTACAACTTTGAGCACCATGGATCATTGGTAGCACCTAATGAGGGTGGGACATTGATCATATCTAACAAAGTCCATGTTGTCCATTATAACCATGCTATCCATGATTTCCATGCTAGTTATTTGTACCATGTTGTCCCTGATGGGGCTAATTCATATAGGGTGCATAGGAGCTCCTAGGGAGAGCAGGGGAAATTCGACCAAGGGTGGAAGAAGGCCTCAATGGGAGGTTTCCTACATGGTGGATGGGGGAATTCAACAGGGGCTCATCATGCACATGAGATGGTTCACCAATCTCGTAGGTAGAAGGAAAAATCCCCTTAGCACCAAGTATACCCTATGGACCATGCAACGGTTCCTGATGTGGAGGGCGTCTAGACTCATGCCAAGAGTCATTGGCCTTCTCTTGGGATGAAGTAGTTGCTAATTGAGCAAAAAGAGTAGTGAGCTGCTCTAAGGTCTATTTCATCTTCGAGTCTGAGAGAGCCATGTGCTCAATTGCTTCATCAAACTTAGGCATCATTTGGTAGTGGTTGGTGATCGTAGCATTATGTCGTTCCATATTATGAAGCTCATGCTGATAGAGGGTGTGATTAAGAAGGGTGTACGGGTCCATTGCAAGCATTTATTCCTGTATATCACCATGGTAATCCTATGTCAAGCTTGGTTCCTCATTCATGGAGGTCCACGAGTCTCTAATATCCCTCTATAATTCCTCTTGGGCCTTGCTTTTGCCTTTCTTGCCAGCCATCTAGATATAGTCCACAGGACCTGCTGTCAGTAAAAGGGGCATAAAACTCTTTGTAGGAAACTCTGATTGATGAGGTCTTTGGCTCAAGTCGGAGAGGACAAAGTCCTCTTCGAGATGAGCTATTAATCTTTGTGACAAAAAATGATTAGAGTTTCCTCTAATGGATTTATTGTACTTATCTAGTTTGCACCATGTCCACAGTGACCCTAGTGCACAAAAATGGGCATAACTTTCAAATCATAGCTCTGATTGGAGAGATTTTTGATTCAAATTAGAGGGAACAAAGCCCTCTTCAAAGTAAGCTATAGGGTTGACTTCCAGGTTCAAAACAAAATTTTCTGCAATAGGATCTTTGTGAATGTCCTGTAGGACTGTGACCAAAAACACTGCCTGTCCCTTATTGCAAAAGCATTACATGGATAGAGCCTAGTCCAAGAGGCCTAATCAACAATATCAATAGCATACTGAGCATTGTCTCAAGCATCATTTCATACTCATATTCTCTCCTATCAATGCATAAGTGAATTCACTGCCATACATCCATTTTGACTGCATGCACTTCAAGTGTCATAGATGGGTACCATTAGCATTGTGGGGGTATCCAAGGGGTATCATTGCATCAGGGAGAGTGGAGCTCATGGGAAGTACCTGCACCTACATATAAGTATCAGGATCCAAATCACCAAAAGGTGGGAAAAGTTCCCCCCGTGTCAAGTTGTGCACCCCTTCACGGTCTTAAGTGGTAAGGGAGAGCCACCTCTCTTTTGTCTTACCACCTCGCCTGGCATCGGTCTTTTTCCTCAGTTGGAGTATATGTGGTAGACATTTTTATTAAGAAATCAGTATGAGATGCATTGGAAAGGAGACATTTGACCTTTTCATGAGATGCAAGGAATGACAAAGGTTAGGGTAGTGGTTACCTTGGCAGTCTAGTGACTCACTGGCTGCTACTTACCCAATTTACAATGGCCATTATTCATTTTGGGACTCATCCAAGATCACAAGAAAAAATGGGGGTTAATGTCAGATAATACAATGAATTTCAGGAAGAGCTACGATGCATGCACATGAAGAGGATTGAACTATTAAACCTATGCAATCTTGAATATCTCCAACAAGGGATTAAGCTTAGCAAGTGACTAAATTCGAGAGATTAAGATCAAATTGGCATACCTCATTAATGCTTGGGGATACCGTTGAGCATAACTCCTCATGATCCCCAATTTCTCCATCGATCAAGTCTAGTTGATTGGGGCATTCACAGAAGAAGACTTCAGCATTCAAATTCTCCTACTGATGAGGATGGCCCCCATGCTTGTCCCCGAGCTTGAGCTTCAAAGAGGGGAAGCTTCAACTGAAGCTTTCATGGCTGCCCACAAAGCTCCCATGCAAGCTGAGCTCCCTGTCTTCAATCTAAGTAGCAGAGGTCAAAAGGGGATTGAGAGATCTCTTAATGGCTCAACTCTAGGAGTTATGGGCTGGATCAAGAGCTTGGACATGGCTGCCCACAAGGGTGTTCAGCAGGAGGTTCAATCCAGGTGTCAATGTCAGAGGAAGGGGGGTTAGATCTTGTTGAGGGGGTTCATTCCTTGCCCTAGGAGGCCAAGAGTGCCAAGGGGCAGACTAGGACCAAGAGTAGGAGGCAGGAGATGGCCAGGAGCAACACTGCAATTTGTGTCGCAAATTGTGGGCAACTACCTATTGCTTGGGGCAGGGCTTCCCTAGTCATTCAGGTGCTCCAAATGAAGCTAGAGATGGTAGGGATCAAGAGCAAGTGGTGGCTGGAGCCTTGGAGGTGTCTAAAGTAAGTTTTTGGAGGTTATATGGGCTGGCAGCCATGGTAGGTTGCAGGAAGGAGAGAGAAAGTGGGTTAAGGCAAAAAAGTAACTGAGGTTTTTTCCTCTTCCAACTCCTAGGACTCTAAACTTGGCCTGGAACCCTTAAAATTTACATGAAAAGAAGTGACGACCTGCTATCTTAACCATTTTACCTCCAAATATGTCTAAGTCTCCAACCATAGCTCCTACTTACTCCAAATAGCTGAAGTTAACTGCAGTCCTTCTTGATGTACTTGTACCTGTAAGTTGAGTAACCAAGGTTTTTGGGATTTGAAAAGGAAGAAAGGGGAAAGGAGAAAAGGACCAAAGACTAAAGCTCTAATATCACTTGTAATGAAGGAAGTTGAGAGGAGAGAGGAGAAGAGAGCAAGAAGAAGGAAGAAGGCTAGAAGAGGAGAGAGAAAGAGAGAAAAGAGGAGAGAAGGAAGGAGGAAGCCATGGAAGCAGGAGATGAAGGTGAAGAGTATGATCTTGATAATAATTGGTTGTCCTAATCTGGGGCTCTTACACCTTATATACCTCAGTCCAGTGTGACTGGGTGTCTAAACCCTAGTTGGTGTGTATCTCGCTTGTTACACTTTGATAATTAATGAAGGTTCTTCTGATGTTTAGGACCAAGAATCAAGCGAGAGATTGCATCAAAGACCTTGTAAAGATGAAAATTCAAGTACTACTTATTGCCCTATTTCTCACTACTATACACAATCAAGATGTAGCTCTCAATCCTCACAAAGCACTCCTTTGATGATGGATATCATCATATGGAAGTACTATCATCCATTAGAAAGCATCAATGGCTCTATTTACCCATTATGGGCCTTCAAAATTCACTTCAACCCTTTCAAACAAATTTATTATACTGTAATGTCCCACCGCGAACGTAGGAGCCCCCCCTAATTTTTAATTATTCAAAAATTTTCTATTATCCTTTTCCCCAGCCACCATAGGAAAGGGAAGAAAAATATGGTGGCAAAGGTGAAAATGACAGTGAGAGGAGGATGGCATCAAGGGGAAGTCAACATGATGATGACGAGGGAGAGGGAATTGCATTTGATGTGGAAAAAGGAGGGGAAGCTAGTGAAGACAACAATGTCAATGAGGCCGCAAGCCTACTATCCTTCTGATCTGCTGCGCCATGCAAACGATAGGTGGTGGGTGGGGTAGACCACCACTACTCCAGGTCCCCCCAAAAATAAACCCCCCCTCTTATTATATAAACCTCCCCAATCATGATAGGGGAGGAGGGAGTGTTAGAGGATGGGCAAAGACACTACCTGGAAGGAGAGGGAGAGAGAAGGGAAGAGGGAGAGAGGGAGGAGAGAAGAAGGAGAAGAAGGAGAAGAAGGAGAAGAAGGAGAAGAAGAAGAAGAAGAAGAAAATGAGAGGGGGAGAGAGAGAAGAAGAGAAGAAGGAGAGAAAAAGAGAAGAAGAAGAAGAAGAAGAAGAAGAAGAAGAAGAAGAAGAAGAAGAAGAAGAAAAGGAGAGGAAGAGAGAGAAGAAGAGAAGAAGAGAAGAAGGAGAGAAGAAGAGAAGAAGGAGAAGAAGAAGAGAAGGAGGAGAAGAGGAGAGGGAGAGAGAGAGAGAGAGAGAAGGAAAGAAAGAGAGAGAGACTCTCCAAGGGGACTCATCTTCCCCGCCTAGGAGGGTGGGCAACTTTTTTCCCCTTTGACCACAACTCGCTATACTTTTCCCACAAGTTTATTGCCCATCCGCAAGCCAAACTCTTTTCCTCAAATTAGCCCCACTAATCAAGCACAAGGTGCAAAGTTCTTGTGCGACTCACATCTAAGGGAGACAAGGTTCGAGAATGGCCCCCAAGCAAAGATTATCACGCTCAGACGGCAATCCCTCAATGAGCAACGGAGCCTTAGGCAAGGACATCACTACCAATCCAACTGTGGTACTAGTCATAAGTGATGTATTTCCAAATTAGTAGATTCTTGTTTTGATTCCCACATGAATAACATTAGATTCCACACAAGCATAGGTCATGGGAAGGGATAGGCCTCATCTCTTACATTCAAAAGATAAAGTTGCAAAGTGCGGGTATCAAGAGAAGTTAATTGTGTCTGGAGGCTATGAGACAACTCACACATAGCATAATAGTATTTCAAGGTATTGTCAAGTCTCTCTTTTTCGTGAAATTAATAGATGGGTATTTCCCCACACTGATAGTATGTTGTAGCTTGCATGCTTGATGGATTGCATGATAAGTAATCTAGCCTAATAGAAATTCAATCTCGAATCTAAAAGATCATTGGGATCTTGATGATATGCATAGTTAACACAAACAATGGTCATAAGGCCTAAGACTACGAATGTCTTGGGTTCCAACTGATAACCTCTACGTTATCAATCCTATTTGGATTGGGCTAGATCCGAATACAACTCTGGCCCCCAAAAGCAAGTAGAGATCTCAAGGGATTGAGAAGACCGAGTCAGAGTAAAGACCACTACTTTTGGAAAGAATGTAGAGTTATCAAACAATGAAAGTGACCTATAGAACTTATGTCTTGTACTGTGTTTGAATACTTTAACATATGCCTTAGTCAAAAGAAGGGTGTGTTAAGTAATTTTACATAGAATCACTCTTGATCCCAAGGGGGAGAGCGAATATGCGATGGAAACTTATCATGACTATTCCTACAATGCTGAAAAAGGATATCGTTGTTTTGTTGATCAATCTAACATCATCTTAAAATTATTTTGCATTAAATTGATTGTGGGATGTGATTTGGATGATCATTCCAAGTGTTTGCATTTGATGGTAAATGCATGGCAGAGGTCAGTAATGACAAGTTGCCATGGGAAATAAAGGAATGTTTTCTTGGAAGATGATATTAGACTAATTGCCTTGATTGTGTTTGATTCTTAATTGGATTAATTAAGGAAGGATATTTGCACAGGTGGATCATCTCCAAGATTGCACCGCGGATTACCCTAAGAGGGCACTACTCAATTCACGGGCCAAAGGTCGAGTGGTGAAAAGACCAACAACGGAAAGTTTCTCACTCCTAGGTCTCTTGGGGTCAATGGAGCTTTGGACACCCCTTGTCGAGTCCGGAACAGAGCTATAGACCGCCATGATCCCAACATCTAGGGCGTTGGAAGATCCTATTCTAGATACTAGATAGAATTTATGATGCCATGTGATTTGGACCGAGTACTTCTGTTGGATAGAAGGGATACATAATTCTATATCCCTTCTGTTGGACAGAAGGGATACATAATTCTCATGTATGGGCAGGAGACAAAGATTAACTAGAAAATAAGTTAAGGAACTTTTTTGTCAAAAGGACTACTTGTTTTGTTTGCGTGTCAGTGATGTAAATTGCGCAAACAAACCTTGTTTCCCAAAAGGCTTAATTAAGAAAGTTGAGTATAAATGACACCATAAATGTGATAGAACCTAATTAGAAAACTAAAGTTATCAAGGGAAGTGGATGGGCAAAACCTCGACGGGTGTGTCCTACAACAGGGTGGTCCCAGAGAATTGGGAGGCTTCTCACAAGGTTTTACCATCGTTTGACCTTTAGTAATGGTTAAGCTAGAACCCAATTCATGCCATTTTAGGGGACAAAAATGGGACTATGTCCTATGGGCAGAGGGGTTGAGCAACCCATCCCTCTTGTTTCCTATTCTCTTTGAACCAACTACGGCATGGGTATGCTTCGGCTTGGGTATCTCTACGTAAAGTAGGATGTCCAGGATGACCTGACGCTAGAATGCTATAAGGAGACTTTAGTCCCTAGGAACCCAAATCTTAGGTCAATCCTAGTGGGTTTGACCATGAAGGTTCCGTTGTGAGGCGGACTTGGGAGACCCTAGGCGACAAACCCCAGAAAATTCCATGGAAGTGCCGGGTAGCGACACTTAGATTTGCTTCTCAATGGACTGCTAAAATATACCTAGACAGTCAATAGGCGGGCACCTTACATATAGTAGCATTAAAACATATATATGCTGCCCAAACATCAATCCAAAGCATATACTTTGGTTCTCAAAATCATCTATCAACCATGGACCATTAGTAGCATTCATCAAAAATCCCTCAAGTCCATAAATCAACATACCATAGATCTTACAACCAAACTATCAGGTTGATATACCTGCTAGTCAGTTGATCTTTGGCAGAGGTGATGGACGTGTAGTAGTAGATGCATATCTTGAATCTCCTCAAAGTGAGAGACTTTCTTTAACCTTGTCAGAGTTAGACACATTAGATACTCCATCTACTAGTGAAATGTCATCAAGTGACGAATTCAACAAGGGCTCCACTACAGAGGATATCTATCAAGTAACTTTGAATGATCCAAAAGAGGCTCAAGAGAGGATAAGAGATGCGGATGTAATTGAGCTAGACCTTGGCATGATGAATGATTCATGACCAATCAAATTAGGGACCATGCTCAATCTGGAAGAAAGGGAGGACTATGTGTCCTTGATTTAGGTATTCTGCGACATCTTTGCTTGGAGTTATGAGCTCAGAGGCATTCCTCCCAACCCAGCTGTTCATACCATTCCCTTAAAGGGAGGTAGTCGCCCTATGCATCAAAAAGGAAGGCATGTGCCTTTCGAATTTGTTGAGAAATGACAAATGATGCATGCTCTAGGAAGAGATGTCCTAGATCCCATAAGCAAAGTGGTGCAGAATGTCAAGATTTTGGGAGAGAAGGAAGGAGTCTCACTTGTAGCTTTCTTGCTTGCACAATGGGGGAATACACACAAAGGTGGATGCTGAAAACACTTTTCCTCTTCTTAGTTGTGTAAGCCAAAAAGAACTCTCGTACATAGAAATAGAAGAACCCTATATATGGGTCTCAAACCAAACTCAACTAACTAAGGTGGCATACTAACTGAGCCACGAACTAGAGTAGATAAGGATAGTTGTTATCTAGCTATTATTCATGGGCGGTGTACCAACCGCATCTGCAACTACCAAGTCGGTGACATAAATGCACAACGGTCACCGTGGCATATCACGAGTGGAGCTCGATATCTCAACACTCCCCCTCGAACTCAATCCCAATTCCTGCACACCAAGCAGGTCTCTAAACTTGTGCATCTCTGTGCCCAATACCTTCGTGAATACGTCAACTACCTGATCCTCTGTGCTAACATAAACTAGATCAATAAGACCTAGTAAAACCCTCTCTCGCACATAGTGATAATGCACCTCAATGTGCTTTGTTCTAGCATGATAGACTGGGTTATTTGCCAAGTGTATACTACTCATGTTGTCACAATAAATGACAACTAGACCATCTGTAGGCTGATGCATATCATAAAGTAGCTTATACAACCAAGTTGCCTCACATGCAGCCATTGTTGCGCCCCTATACTCAGCCTCTGTGCTCGACAAGGCAACTGTAGGCTATTTCTTGCTGCTCCAAGTGACTGTAGCACTTCCAAAAGAGAACACATATCCACTGGTAGATCGTCTATCAAAAATACTACCAGCCCAATTAGCATCAGTGTATCCATGCAACTATATCTGAACCCCAATCTCATAAAGTAGTCCATACTGCAATGTGGACTTCACATACCTGAGTATGCATCTAGCCATATCCAAATGCGGTTTCCTTGGAACCTGCATAAACTGACTTACCAATCCAACAACATAGCTCAAATCTGGCCTGGTAATAGTCATATAAATCAAACTTCCTACTATGTGTCTCTACATAGTAGGGTCTTCCAGAAGCTCACTTGCATCTGCACTCAACTTCACATTCTACTCCAAAGGAACTGAAATAGGCTTACAGCCTGTCATTCCATATTTGGACAGCATTTCGAATCCATACTGCCTCTGCAAGAGCTGTATTCCACTTGGTGATTTAATCACCTCAATGCTCAAGAAATAACGCAGCTCTCCCAAATCCTTCATCTCAAACTTCTGCTTTAATAGCATTTTCACATGAAGGATATCTTCATCACTATCACGTGTGATAATCAAATCTTCAACATAAATGACAAGTAGCATAATACATTTCTCTGTTTTTCTCACATAAAGTGAGAAATCTGCCTTGGAAATCTGAAAGCCAATAGTGACAAGATATTGTCCTATCTTGTCAGACCATGCTCTAGGTGCTTGCTTCAAGCCATACAACACTTTCTTCAACCTGCAAACAAACTCAGGATGAACAACATACACATAACCTGGTGGTTGCTCCATATAGACCTCTTCTTGCAAATCACCATGCAAGAAGGCATTATTTACATCCATCTGATGTAAAGACCATTCCTTTAATGCAGCCATAGCAATGACTGCTCATATGGTTGCCATCCTTGCAACCGAATTGAATGTTTCTTCATAATCAATGCCATATGTTTGTGCATACCCCTTGACAACTAATCTTGCCTTGTATCTGTTCACAGAACCATCTGCATTGTGCTTCACCTTATAAAGCCACTTACAACCAATTGCATTCTTACCTTTAGGCAAAGGTACCAATTCCCATGTAGCATTTGCTTCCAAAGCATCCATTTCTTCATCCATGGCTTTCTCCCATTTTTCTTTTCCCATGGCTTGCTCAAAAGAAGTGGGTTCTGGTTCATGTATCACTTTGACCATATATGCATAGTAAATGGCTATAAATCCATCATATTTCAGTCTATCCACAGGATACCTAGCTCTCGTAGACCTGCGCAAAATAGGTTCACTCCTAGGTGCTCTCAAAACATCCCTGGTCTTCCTTACTGCATGTGTAACAATAGAAGGAATACCCAACTCATCATCAATGCTCTGTTCTGAACCACTGGATTCACCATCCACATAAGAGTGACCTGCATTCACATCAAACATGGGCTGATCTACCTTCTCTTTTCCTTTTCGTGATACCTGCATACCACTATCTGCATTGCTTTGAGAAGATTCTCCTGATCTCAATCTTCTTGTCCATGGTGAAGAATGTGAACCACTGCTAGAGGACACTCCAGGTCCACTAATATCTTGTGATGATTGCTGCTGTGAATTCTGTGCAGCATTACCATTTTGTGCATCTACATTATCAATCACATTTACTGGTTTATACCAGCTACTCATCTCATAAAAAACAACATCTCTGCTCACTATAAACTTACGAGTAGAAGGGTTATAGCATCTAACCCTTTTTGCTATAGAGAATAATCAATAAAGATGCACTTCTCAGCTTTTGGATCCAACTTGGATCTCAACTCATCTGGCACATGAACATAGGCAATGCAACCAAAAATCTTCAAATGAGAAATATTTGATTTCCTCCCAGTATACCTCTCCTCTGGAGTTATCCCATGTATTGTTTCATTATGTAGACTGCTGTAGCAACTGCTTCAGCCCAGTAAAAATCTAGCAAGTCTTTTTCATTGAGCATGGCACGAGATACCTCTCCAATATGCCTTTTTTTTCTTTCTGCAATTCCATTTTGTTGTGGGGTATGATTGCATGAATATTGTTGCTTTATGCCATGCTCCTGCAGGAACCTTTCAAACTCATTTGAGAGATACTCTCCCCCTCCATCTGACCTTAGGTATTTTATTTGCAGGCCTGTTTCTTTTTCAACCATAGCTTTAAGAGTTTTGAAATGCCCAAAAACTTCACTTTTCTTTTTCATAAAATACACCCAAAGTTTTCTGCTATAGGCATCAATAAAAGTGACAAAATAATGAGAGCCTCCAAGAGATGCAGCTTTAGTAGTCCACACATCAGAGTGGATTAATTCCAATGGCTTCTTACTCTCTTGAACATGTCTAGGAAATGGTTTCCTTGTATGTTTTCCAAACTAACAGGCTTCTCATACCTTATGCATTTCTGCAACCTTGAATTTAGGCAATCATGCAATAATATTTTGGGCTTGCATTGATTTAAGTCACTGTACATTAACATGACTAATGCGTTTATGCCAGATATCAATATCTGCAACTACACCGATCCCATGTGCAAACATTGCTGCACTCAATTCAGGCATATCTGCATCCAACGTAAACATTCTGTCCTTCTTCTTTCCTTTTGCTATCAAGCGACCTTTATTTTTCATATCCTCAACAAAGCATCCATGAGAATTAAATCTGACCTACAAGCCCTGCTCAACCATTTGACCGACAGAAATGAGGTTCTTGGTGATATTCAGGACATGAAATACATCTGACAGATATTTCTTTTTCCCATCATGCACAGACAAAGGAATTTTTCCAATCTGCACAATAGGATGTGCAGTATCATCACCAGTCTCCACAAATCCTGGTTTTTCCATTTTCCTTGCATCTTGCATCCATTCTACATGACTTGTCATGTGGTTTGATGCACATGAGTCAACATACCACACATCGTTGCTTTCTTCTACACTTGTCACAGAATTGGTCATGTGCTACACCATAAAAAAATTCTCATTTCTATCATCACCCTTTCTACTAGAAGATGCATAATTCCATTGTTGCAATTTTCCATTCATGATGTCATTCTGCTTTTTATAGCAGTCTTTAGCCATATGACCCATTTTACCACAGTAGTAGCATTCAACATTACTATTTGCATTTTGGCATCTTTGCCATCTACCATGACCTCTTTGGCTTCCCCTACCTCTAGAGTTACCACGTCCTCCTCCATAGGATTGGTTTTCTTGAGTCTGCTGCATATTCTGATTTCTACCACAGCCTCCAGATTGGCGTCCTCTACCTCTGCCTCTACCTCTTCTGGCATTTGAGTAGAAGACAGCTTCTTTTGAAGTTCCTCCTGAAGAAGATGCACCACCATTTCTCTGCTCCTCAAAAATTAGAAGAGCAATCAACTCCTCAAAATCAGGAAATCTTTTACAGACGAAAATGGATGTTCGGAGCTGTGCATAATCCTTTCCTAGACCATTCAAGGTCATAGAAACTAAATCATCATCTTCCACTGGCGACCCAATGGAAGTAAGTGCATATGCAATCTTCTTCACTTTCATGTGGTAGTCATTGATGCTTATACTTTCTCTTTGCACATTATGCAACTCTTGCTTGAGCTGCATTTTCCTGGCTTGCGTATTTGTGCTATACATTTTTGACAAAGTATCCCATGCCTCCTTTGGCGTACTTGCATCTTGAATATGCACAATCATAGAGTCTGAAATACTGATAGAGAGCCAGTATATAACTTTCCTGGCTCTCTCATGCCATGCTTTAAATGCCTGCATTTGCTGTTGATTGGGAACATCAGGAAGAACTAGTTCTTCTTCATTTCCTGCAACAAATTCCCAATATCCTTTTCCCATAAGGAAATTTGTCATTCTGAACTTCCATGCTTGGAAGTTGTTCTTGTCAAGCTTTTCAGTGACAATCTATGAAAGAGAATCAGATGCCATTACAGAACACTGCAAAAAATTCTGTCACTGCAAAGAACACAGCTTCAGCCTCACAAGGGCAAATCTGCAAAACTGACGAAAGTGGTATTTGACCACACAGTCACTTCCTAGTGACGATTTTGCATCAACAGGCAGCAGGGATGATTCTGTAACTCCCAATGTCTCTGCGCACAGGCATACAATGCAATTTCTACAGTAACTTTTTACCGACCTGTAGAACAATGGTCGCACAGCATAAAACTGGGCCTTTTCCTGAGTGCGTGCAGAAAACTTCCGCCTCCAAAACAGGCCCCGAAATGGCCTCAAATCAAAAAAACAGAGCAACCACAGGCTAAATCCCTTCCGCGCAGCATATACTATCCTCTTGCTACACCGCAAAGGGCGTCTCAATCTGAGACAATGCACTCTTGCACTTTCCGGCTGTGCTACCTGCAGAGACTTGCTCCCAAAACAGAAAAATGAAAGCAACACTGGTCCTCTTACCAGAACACCGTGAACTTGGTTTGCTTTCTTGAGCTCCTTACCACGAACAAGGCTCTGATACCATGTCAAGATTGTGGGAGAGAAGGAAGGAGTCTCACTTGTAGCTTTCTCGCTTACACAATGGGGGAATACACACAAAGGTGGATGCTGAAAACAGTTTTTCTCTTCTTAGTTGTGTAAGCCAAAAAGAACTCTCGTACATAGAAATAGAAGAACCCTATATATGGGTCTCAAACCAAACTCAACTAACTAAGGTGTCATACTAACTGAGCCACGAACTAGAGTAGATAAGGATAGCTGTCATCTAGCTATTATTCATGGGCGGTGTACCAACCACATATGCAATTGACAAGTCGGTGACATAAATGCACAATGATCACCCTGGCATATCACGAGTGGAGCTTGATATCTCAACACAGAATGCTACCTACCCAGCTACTATAAAGCATTATACATGTCACTTTCATATGGAATGAAGGAAAAATCATGATGCTTTGTACTTTCACTTAATATCTTTCTCATTGTTAGTGTCCTACACAAGATTGTGTTTATGATTCTAAGCTTCCATCTTAGAACCTAATTCACTTGTGTAACAGTTACTCTACATTGTTTATGTGAACATGAATCTAGCCTTCATCTTCCATCCTCCATAACTTTTGCCATGCTCTAGATCTGTGCTTTTCAAATGGTACCAGAGCCTAATCAGGCATGGCTTAGCTCCTCTCCATCTCTTCTCAGCTCATTTTTGTTGAGATGGAAAGCTCAACACATGCGGACATTGATGATGGACCGCCTAGCTAGATGGGTCTGCACGTCTATACTTTGCATGTTGGTGGTCATTATGATACTCACATGGCCACTGGCTTATCACTTATTATATTTATTTTTTACACCTACCTACAACTGGCAAAGACATAGCGCCAGTCGATTAGTGTAGTCAGTTATGCACTGTTTGACTTAGTAGGGCACTTTCCTTTATGTTGTATCTTATCTATACTTTGTGTACATTGTATAGTGAGTGGAAGAAGAAGAAAAAACCAGCAAGAAAACGTTTTGGCCTCCATCTCTCTTCTTGTGTTCTTGAGTGAGCTTCCTCTTGTGTATACAGTGTGTGTTTGGCGTAGCAGCTCAAGCAAGTCCCCCCACCATGCAATTCTTGACAATTTTGGGTGCTAGATTCCATCTCCAACTTCATTTTCATCTCTATCTTCAATGAAGCTTTCATGGTAGCCATAGTCGACAGCACCCTATTAGCTTGAAGCTTTCATATCTCTTTTGACATGAAAAATCTCTCTAAACTTCCTTCTGGAGAAGTGTTTCTCTACTTCCAGAGCTCCTCTTGGCTCCTTAATCATTGGCATTGGGAAACTATAGATTCAGCATTGCCTCTTTTCAGAGTCGTTGCCATAACTGTGTATGTGGACAGCAGCACCTACCTAACTTGGAGGCCTTGGATCTCCCAAACAAAGCAATATCTCCATATGATTTCTTCTAGATATCTTTCCCTCTGCTTTAGCACAACTTCCTACCACAACAACTCATGAAATTGAGCACTTTATGCTCCGACATTTCTAGATTTCATGGTCACTACCCTCCTGAATAGTGCCAATCCCTGTACGTACGATCAGATCTTCCTCCACGTGACACAATCTATCCTGTTGGTATAGGGATTTTGAAGCCTACCTCATAAGCTACCTCCCCAACAATTTTTGTCCCAAATGATTGCTTGTATGATCTACTATAGCCAAAAAAAACCAATCGCATGCTCTTGCAAACCTTAATGAACACCATAGAGATTAACATTCAAGCTTCCCTCTTCACTCCACTCTTAAGTCCATTTGATAAAGCCAAGTACCATTACTCAGATCTGCTGCTAAACTCAAGTCATTTATTAGCAAGGAGATGACTCAAGTTGAAGGACAATACAAGCATCAAGAATCACCATCGAGTAGGAAGAAGATTCAAGCTCAAGACTAGACATAGTATCTCTTGATACTACAGAGTGTATCTTCACATTACCTTGTACTTGTGTCTCTTGACACATTGAAATACAACTCTTTTTCTGGTTAATTAAATCTTATCAACATGGCAGATATTGACCAAATAGCAAAGTTCAATGGAGAAGGTTTCCATGCCTAGAAAGAAAAGACCATGTACCACCTCATGAGGAAAAACCTTTGGGATCTCTTTGAAGATGATGAAGGTGATGCAAGTGACAAGAAAGAAGATTCAAAAAGTGGGATCCTTGCAGTAGCTCCACCAAAAACCAAAAATGGAAGAAGATGAATAACAAGGCACTAGGCATCATTGCTTGGAGACTAAGTGATGATGTGCTACATCATATCTCTGGCATAAGAGATGCTAGAATTGCTTGGGAGAAACTTGATAAGATGTTTGGTACCCAAGCAAAGAGTTCAAAAGTAAAATTACTTGTGCAATTTTATAAACTGGATATAAAAGACAATGCTTCCATGACCATATACATTAACAAGTTCAAGAGCCTAAAAACCCAACTTGCAACTCTTAAGAAGAATATTGATGAAAATGAAGCAATAACCGTACTACTTGCAAGTGTAAATAAGGATCCATATGAGAATCTTGTGTCCACCCTAAGTAATGTTCCAAGTCTCTTACTTAAAGATATTGAACACTTTCTTCTTGATGAAGAGAAAAAATAGAAGAACAAGAATGCAAAAGATGGTATCCCATCATCTAGGGAAAGTCTCTTATACACCAAAGGAGCTGATGGACCCAAACGAAGAGGTCGAGGATTCAACACCGACAACAAAAATCAGATGACATGTCATTATTGTGGTAAGACTGGCCATACAGCCAATGAATGTTTCCACAAGAAAAGAACACAACATATGGAAAATGATCACCACTAGAACCAATTCATGAATGAATAAGAAGAAGAAGATGCTTCCGCTACCTTCAACAACTCTGACAAATTTTTCTAAAAGAATTTTCATTGTATCTTTCATAAGTTTTTCCCTTAATGGTTTGCTCTATAAAAACCCTTTCCAAAGATGTAAAGTTTCAAGCTTTAACTTCACTAGGCTGCCTATGAGCTAGTCTCTCACGCCATGTCATCATGAAGGGGGGGAAAAGCCAGCAAGTGTAGGAACTCATCATTTGAGGGGGGTGTTGAGAAATGACAAATAATGTATGCTCTAGGAAGAGATGTCCTAAATCCCATAAGCATAGTGGTGCAAAATGCTATCTACCTAGCTACTATAAAGCATTGTACTTGACCATCACTTTCATATGGAATGAATGTAATATCATGATGCTTTGTACTTTCACTTAGTATCTTTGTCATTGTCAGTGTCCTACATAAGATTGTGTCTATGAGTCCAAGCTTCCATATTGGAACATAATTCACTTGTGTAATAGCTTTTCTACATTGTTTATGTCAACATGAATCTAGCCTTCATCTTCCATCCTCCATAACTCTTGCCATGCTCTAGATCCGTGCTTTTCATAGAATTAACGGATGGGCTATTCAAAGAATTGACAAAACTAGAGAAAGCTGCCTTGATATTCTAGTTCAACACACAAAGTGGTATTCACCTGTTGTTATCAAGAAGAAGAAGAACAATCAAATTTGGCTTTGCGTAGATTTCAGATAGCTAAATAAGTAGACTATTAAAGATTACTATCCATTACCATTCATTGATTAGATTTTAGATCAATTAGCAAGTAGGAAAATATATTCATTTATGGATTGCTTTACTGGATATAACCAAATGGCTATGACGGAGGAAGATGATGATGTTTATCACTATCTTTGATACCTTTGCATATCATGTGATGCCCTTTGCATTATGCAATGCACCTGGTTCTTGGCAATGTACAGCTTATAAGACTTTTGGTGACATTTTCCCAGAGGAGTTAAAAGTTTTTATCGATGATTTGGGAGCAGCTACCACAAGAGAAAGGTGACATATCATTCTAAGGAAATGTTTTAGCATTGTAGATAGTTTTGCATTGCTCTTAATCCACAGAAGTGCATCACTAGGGTGCCCTATGGGTTGTTATTGGGCCATGTGGTTAGTTCGGTTGGTATTGCGATGATCGACCCTGAAAAGATAAAGGTCATAGTCACTATGAGTCCGCCACACATACTTCAAAAGATGTATACAACTTTCTATCATCAATGGGATATTATCTGAGATTTATCAATGCACTAGCAGAAACAGCATTGCCATTGACAAACTTGTTATCTTTTAACTGTTTATTTGATCGAAATGAAACTTGTCAAGTATCCTTTGAGAATGTGAAGCAGGAATTAGAGAAAGTGCCAATGCTAAAAGCACCCAGAAGAGGTGAAGTTTTCTATATATTTTTAACAACCACAATACATAGTATCAACTATTGCTTAGCCCAAATTTAGAAAAGAGAAATGGTATCATCCAATAGCCTTTGCTAGCAATAAGTTAGGGATATCTGAAGTCAACTATACTTATACGGAGAAATTGTGCCTTGGAATGGTTTTCGCAACAAAGAAATTCAAGCATTATATTCTCTATGAGAAGGTGGTATTCTTTACAAATATAGAAGAACTTAGACTATTGATGAACAAGTCACAACCGCCTGACCATTTGGCAAAATGGTTAATCACTTTGCGGGAGTTTGATTATGAGATTAGGAGAAAGCCACCGAAGTTACAAGGTATTGTGGAATGTCTTGTGGATTTCAGGAAGCCAAAGGAAATTCTACCTAAAGTGACATTGAAGGTCTATTTAAAATCAGTGCAGCTTCCATCCCTTCTTGGTATGAAGCTACAACGCATTATCTATCTACAGGCAAACTTTGGGGTTGCTCTATCAAAGTCTGAGAAGAGAAAGACTAAGCAACAAGCACTACACTTTTTTATTACAGTAGATGTCTTGTATCAAAAAGGAGTAGATGATATTTATCATCAGTATAGTACCTGATGAGGTATTATTCAGTTTAGAGGAATTCCATGATTCAACATGTGGGGTACATTTTGTTGGACAACTTATTACTGCCCAGAAAGCTCTCTGTCTGGATATTGGTGGCCATCAATCTTCTTTTAGTTATGTTAAGTGTTGTGATATCTATCAAAGACACGATACCAAAGAGAATCGTAAGGGGCCCCTAAACCTTATTTTGGTTACGTTACCCTTTGAAAAATTAGGTATCAATTTTATGGGACTAATATACCCTTCATCAACTATGCGTAAGCATTATATTATTGTAGCAAGGGACTACTTTACAAAGTGGTATGAAGCTCAAGCAACCGTGGAAGGATAATGCTAAGGAAACAACCAATTTCATCATGGAGTAAATTGTTTGCCATTTTGGTCCACCTAAGGGGATAGTGTCTGATCGAGGGACATACTTCTTGAACAAGGTTATAGTAGCCTTGACAAAAGCTTTGAAGATTAAGCACTGTAAAACTATCCCATATAATCCTTGAGCCAATAGCCAAGTTGAGAGTACAAATAAACAGCTAGTGGAAATCTTATCCAATATAGTATCTGAAAGTAGCATGATTGGGATAAGAACTTGTATGTGGTAGTATGGGCTTACAACATGATATTCAAGAGAGCTACATGCCACACCTTGTTCAAATTGGTATATGGGGAGGAGTGTGTTTTGCCACTGGAAATAGAGTTTTCCACTATGAGTTTTGCTCTTAATCATTTGTTGGGAGAGGTACAAGCATTGCAGGAAAGATATACTTCTCTTGCACATATTGATGAGATTTGGTTGTAGGCTTTACTACATCAAGAAGTAGGGAAGAAGAGAATGAAAGCCCTTCATGACCTTCAAGCTAAGAAGTATATATTTTTGAAGGGTTAGTTGGTCTTGTATTATGATGCTTATCGTGAGCTATTTCCTGGCAAGTTGGAACCCAAATGGGATGGGCCATATAAAATTGTACATTTAGGAAAGAACAGCTCTACAACCCTTTCAGCAAATTTATAGGGGGTAGAGTTTCATAATAGAGTTAACTTTAATAAGTTGAAGCCTTACTATGTGTCCAAGGCCTAACATTGGGCTTGGTACTTGTGCAAGTCCTTCATGATGCAGCTTTAACTTACAGTAGGTACCAAGATGATCGGATGGGATGAATCATTCCCCATCTTGAGCATCCATATCTAGAGCAACGTTACCACTTAGGTTGAGTGATCTAGTGGAGTAAAGGTTATCAGGTTATTGAGTGGCAAGACGGATCTTTCACATAGAAAATTAAGGTCTACTGCCACCATTGTCAACGAATAATGTGATTAGCATTCCTATCGAGTTTAGTGAGGAAGGAGGGATTGTACATATTATACATCCTCTCTCTCTCGGCTTGATTTTGATTATCATAAGTATAAGTGAGCTTATCAATATGGTGTGGCCTATCACTGTGATGACTTGTCTATACTTTGTATTTTGATGAAGCTTCTAGAGGGCATGCTAAACATGCAAGCATTGGTGTGGTCATTAAAGGTCCCCCATCATAAAAATGGGAGCGTATTTAGGACCCTCTTTTACTAATAATATGGCAAAATACAAGGCATTGATTATGGGGCTGAATGTAGCCTGATGTGGTGGTATCCATCAATTATTAGTAAAAGGTGACTCACAATTAGTAATCAATCAGTTGAATGGGACCTATAATGTGCAGGATCCCATCTTATGGATGTACCATCGTGCAACCTTGGATATGTTGCATATTTTTGAGATGGTGACTTGTTAGCTAGTTCCTTGACAGTGGAATCACTTTGCGGATTCCCTAGCCAACTATGCTTTTGTTGAAGACATCTTTCTCAATTGTGGTCTGGGGGAGCTCTTACAATTAGCTTCTAACATTAGCCCAGGACTACTTTGGGGTCTGCTGACATGTCCTATTTTGGCTGGCAATGGCTAGTTTGGGTTATGAGTCAAGTAGCAATTGAGCACCTTCCTACTCTGTCATGGACGCATAGGATTGTTTATTTTCATATTCATCAGACACCCCTTCCTATTTATATAGGGGGATTAGCTAATAACTTGATGCACTTAATGTAGGGCCTGAGAAGCCCTTATCCTTGGTCAATCTTGTGCTTTAGTAGAGTTATGTTAGGGCAAAGGGTTTGTTTCAGCAGTACACTACTAAATGGTAGTGATGTGGATTATCTCATAAGGCCAAGAGGGCCACTTCTATTGGGGTTTAATGCTTGATTATATAAGGCCAAGAGGGCCATATGTTTGTTTGGAGTGGGTACATTTAATGGTTTTTTGTTTTAGTGATTGCAACAGACAAGTTTGATAAAGTGCCTAGAGGGAGCCTTTTCTATGTGGGAGCTTTTTGTGGTGTGGTGGCGTTGCCTTTCCACATTTTTCCCTTAAGCTGATAGTGTTATATGTGTATGTGGGGTTTATTTTCTTT